>NW_008342110.1:372641-427268 GCF_000622305.1 Nannospalax galili | reverse complement strand
ACAGGGGGTTGGGGATTTAGCTCAGTGGAGAGCACTTGGCAAGGCCCTGGGTTTGGTCCTCAGCTAGGAAAAAAAAAAAAAAAAAAAAACCATCACAACAAAACACAACAAAACAAACCCCAGACCCCACCAACAGATGGCCAAAGCTGTCTGTAATATTTAGAAAGACGAAAAGGGCTTTTTGTATGTAGGAAAGCTAGGCAGCAGACCAGAGACAGACCCTGACAATGAAGAATCCAGGACAAAGGCAGTTGTGGCTCTCCGGCACAGGCTAGCATTTGTAAAAGCAATGTAGTGTGGCTGACCAGCAAGCAGGAGTCCCCAGGATCCCGTTTCTGCTGTGTCATAGGTGTTGCTGTTGTGATTTAAAAAACTGTTTTCTCTTCCTGGATATGAACACATTTAGAAACTCTATCTTCCCCTCACAGCATCTGAAAAGTAAATAAATAAAACAGTTCAGGAAAGACCTTACCCTCTTGGCTCCTGTCCTGTCTTGCTGGGTGATCCCAGTCACTGTGAAGCAGGGTTGTACCATCAGAGTGCTCTAAGTGCCGAGAGCTAGGTTAGGCCCCATCCTGAACCTCTGATGCTGATATGATACATCCTAGATTATCAAGGAAAGTGGGGCGGGGAAGCATCCTGTTTTGAGGTGTCAAGGCCTGGCTGGAAGTGGAGCTTTCACTGCAGTGGGTCATGTGATCTTGCACAATTTAGCCTCTTCAAGTCTGTTTCCTTATTCACCACACAACGAACATAACAGTATTGGTTGTGAAGCTACTTCGATATACTAAACAGGAGCAGGCGGGACAACTGTCAAAGCAGCACTGGGCCCGAGGCAGCTCGCGTAGCTGTTAGCCATCAGCCTGGTCAGATCACAAGACGGTCCCTTGTGGAAACAGAAGCTTGCTGTGAAGCTTTTCACGGAGCAGCTGTTGGTCACTACATGGCTTGAATAGGCTTATGTGAACAAAAGTCAGCAGGTTTGGCTGAGGCGCTCAACAATGTAGAAACAGCTCAGTCTTGGGAGTTCTGAAAGCAGATAAGGAACCAGGTACAGAGAATGTGCTTTCAACAAAGGAAGTAAAAAAATAGCAGTTTCATGCTTTAGCAAGGGTAGGGGCTTGGGCCCATTCTGTTTAATTTACTATTTTTATATCTTTGAAAAACTCTTCAAAAATGTGGTTCATTTTCTCAAAAAAAAAAAAAAAACCCCAAAAACCTTTGACTCTATGTCCTCCAAAATAATAGATTTGACTGTTCTTAAAAGGTATTAATGACTGTTTATATTGGAAACCCTAAGGAAATGGCTGAAATGCAGCTTCTTGGACCCAAGATCAGATCTCCAGACTCTGACTTTCAGAGAGTGGTAGTTCTTGGTATCCCCATGCGTGACAAACTGCTGAGAGCTTTGTATCACTGGGTCAACGTGCCATCAAAAATGGTAAAATCTAGATCATGTTACATATAAAACACTCAAGGGGGAAACTGTGAAAGTATTAGCAGTGGATGTGAGGCAGTGTGAACAATACAATTCCACTTTGTTTTAGTATGGTATGTGCCCTAGTGTAACCATGCTTCAAAGAAAGACGGAAGCGTGCACACCAAACTCAACAATGGTTACCACTACGTGAAATACGACGCGTGATTTAGTCTCTTTCTGGTTTCAATATGCATAAAAATACTCTATAATAACTGTCTAGTACCTAACTAATGAGTGAAATATGTGCTTTAAAAATAAAAACAAAGTGGCCAGATGTGTAACACTGAAGTCTTACAAGTTGAAGGAAAGATAGGACTCCTATAACCCAAAGTACCTCTTGTAAGGGATGATGAAGTGTGTAGAGAGGGGAAGTGAATTGCCAAAGCTTCCTCACCCTGACCTTTAGTAACCGGGCTACCACAGACCCCAAGTCGTTGGACTTTGGGGCAGAGGGTTTGAAGTGCTCTGTCCTAGCCAGGGACCTCCTGCCTCTCTTCTTTCCTGTTCTGTAAGGGTGACAAAAGACCACAGGAAATGCAGTGATTTTGAGGGTGGAGAGGATGCGATAGCCTTTGCAAGGAGGACTTTGTAGTTCTTGTTAATATCTCTTTGGGAGTTAGTAGGTCATTTGTGAAAGGCATGGGAAGAGCAGCTGATGAAAGGTCTAATAGTGTGGAAAACTGCTTAACCTTATTGCTCTATTTCTGGCTATTCCCCCACGGCCAAGGACTGCTGAGATCCTGGTTTCCCCAGGAGGTTTCCCATTTAGGGATTCAGTGAAACCTCTGAAATCCAGAGGAATTGGGGAGAAGGACAGCTGGAATTAGGGAACAGGTTTATGACTACAGGATAGTCATGTCTATTATTTTCAAAGACATAGGATCTCAGGTTTGGAAAGAGACTAATTCAGCCTTTTGCTCAGTATAGGAAACTTTGTGCTTCATCTTGAACAATGCTTCATCTTGAATGCTTCCAAAGACAAGAGGCTTAGTATTCTAAAAGAGTAACTGTCTCACGCTTAGGAGAGTCTTCTTCTACTTACCCTGGAGTATTCCTTCTGGTAAGGCCATGCTTGTTCTCCAGTATGCACAGAGAGCAGGCCTTTCCTCCTCCCATCCCAAAAGTCTTCCAGCATTGAGAGCAGCAGCTAGTCCCTCACATTATGTCTTCTGCAGACTGACTAACTTCAGAATATTCAGCTATTATTTACATGACAAATGCTATCAACTCCAACTACAAATATGAATAGGCAACTCTAATCAGCCTCTAAATGAACTTCTATGCAATTTCAGAGCTCAGCAGAGCTGGGATACTACTTGTTCTGACTACATTTTACAGATAAGCAAACTGAGGTCCACTGACAAAAATTGCCTTATCTGACTTTCAAGAGACAGGGAGAGAAAGAAAGAAGAAAAATCAGAGGCTGAGTTGAGACCTAACCCCTAGCTGGATGAATTCCAGTTGAATCTCTTTTCATTTTACCTCATCTCTTACTGTTCACAAGACAGCAGCATTTCAAACTCTTTAAAGTGCTTGGAAAATTTGCTCTCTGAGGTATCTTAAACACTCTTCCATCAAATTATTTGTATTGTCAGTAAAGTAAGGGTTACATAGAGCTGGGTTTAGTCGAGGAAGTACCGTCAATGAAAAGAATCGTTCCAGTGTGTTAGTGCCCCTTGCTCTTTGTCGTCTGAAAATAATTGTCCTTGCCCTAGAATGCTAGCTCAAAACAGACAGCAGACCTATAGGGCTACCCAGGCCAAATTTCCAGAAGGCCCATGCACCCGTTCACATTAGAAGATAAATCTTCCGAACTTTGGAGTGGAGAGGGTGTCTGCCAGGGCCTGTGGCAGTCTGTTTCAGCTTGATACTGTTGTGTTCACTTTCAAGTTTCATATCCTCTTTTCTGTTTGGCTTCATTCACTAATAAAAGATGAAACAAAGAGAAGCCAAGTAGGCACTGCAGTGATTGGTGTCTTGCCCCAGTCCCTAGCCACCGAGCAGTCACATGTTTTGAAGGGAACATTACTCCCCACCCCAACCAACAGAATCGCCCTCTTCTCTCAGCAAGGTATTGTATTTCCAGTTCTTACACTTGTTTTGGCACACATCGTAAGCTGCCTCCCATTGCTTCCTGCTTTGCGTGGGTGCGAGGCTCCATGCATTCTAGAATCATACAGGCCTACGTTCTGGTACTTACTCTGCACCCAGCTGGCCCTGTGGCTTGGTGAGTATCAGTTGCATCATTTGCTAGATGGGGACAATTATCCTACCTGCACCCTAAGGTTATAGAGATGACGAAGTGCCCAACAGTTGCCTAACATAACCCTATCTGTTTAATATCGTTAATATCATGGTCCAGAAGGCAGAGACCAAAGTCTATGCTTTTCTTGTTGCACACAGTAGGTACTCCACAGAAACTCCAGGACCGATTCTGGCCTAGGTCAACTTGGCAGCAAGTTTATCATCAGAAACATTTTCAAAAGCATGTAAGAGCAGCTCTTTTTTCTAAGTGCCCTTTCCCCTCGATTCGATTCCCTTCCTCAGGAATTATCTCAGCAGGCAGGCCCACCCTGCCCTGCCACCGTTCACAGCTGTCAGCTTGCATCTCAGGACAGTGTTCTCATCTGACAGACTGAGACTTGCTGTCCAGGCAAAGAAAACTTTATGGTGATGAATCTAACACAAGCCTTATATAACCAGCATGTCAACAAATATGAGACAACAGAGGGACAGAGAAAACACAAAAGAATGTGGCAAGGAAGGGACGGCAATAGGCTTAGGTGCTCTCATTTTCCAAGCCCCTGAAAGCTGATCAAAGTTCTTAAGTTTTAAATCTTCCTAAAAGGACCCAAGTGTTGCAAGTGTCTTTTAACTAAGAATTAGTGTTAACACTCAGAACTGAAATTTTGACTGAAATTGCATTAGAGATTCCTTTAGCTGAGTATGTACACATATTGACATTATTTCTTAAGATTTTTGTCTATTTGATTTATGAATATGACAGGTTTCTAAAATAAATTTTTTATTAAGACTATGGGAAATTTCTGAAGTTGTTTGAAATTCCTTATTGGTCATAGAGTTAAGAATCTCCCAACTTCCCTAAATGCAAGGAATATCTTATAAGATTCTTGTTAATGAAATACACAATTCTTTCTGTTGTCTCTATTGCAGAGTATTTGTTTATTCCATTCCTTTTGTATTAAAGATCAAAACGAAATAAAAATATCTGCCCAAATGAATTAAGCATGGTGTAGCCCCAGGGACAAGTCTTGACAACTGAGGCAAGGGCAGAATTCAGCGGTGATATGGTTGGGAGAACAGAGCTGTTCTGGCAGGCAGTCACATCCCTCGCTTAGCCCTGCAGTGGCATCTTTGATTGCTTACCTTGGGCAGTTCGTCCCTTCTCATAGGTTTTCAGGCTCTTCAGATTATAGGTCCTTCCAAATCCAAAAAGGCTATGGGCCTGTGAATAATAGCCAGGGAAGCTGTCTTCATCTCTGGGTGTGAGGCTCAGAGCAGGAGGAGACTGTGGCAACAGGTATGAAAACCTTGAACAAGACACCAGAGCACAGAATGGTGCACACTGCTCGCTTGGCCCTAGCAGGGCAGGAGCCTTCTCCCGAGGCTCAGTGCTGGCCACACCCCCAGACCCCCAGCTGTCCAGAAGCAGAGAAGGCTAGTGCTTTTCTGGTTGGGGATGTTGGACAATAGGGCAGAAAGAAGCGGAGTAAACTTCAGTGGTGGGAGAAATGGTAAGGAACCCCGCAGGCTGATCCTTCCCAGCCTGGCGTTGCCAAGGAGGATGATCCACTCCGTGAAACCTGGGCCAAGCTCTGGCTCAGACACACAGGCAAAAATAGAAAGGGGCTGCAAGAAGAAATGTGTTTGCTTTTGCGATTTCCCTCTGTGCCTCTGAGTAGTAGTATAATCTCTCTGCAAACAGGCAGTAAGGGGCTGTAGGCGTCGCCTCCACTGATAAAGCCTCCCAAACAACTCCTGCATGAACCTACAACCTTAAGTCCTCATGTCAACTACATGAGCAGCTGGAAGGCAAGCTCAGAAGGCAATGTGGTGCAGCAAACTGAGGGTTCATCACTAACTGGGTGAACTCGCACCAATCTGTCTCCCAGGCTTTGCAAAATAACAGCACTTGGATTAGACAGCATCAAAAACAAACAAACAAACAAAAACCTGGTTTCCATTTTCAGTCCACAGTAGGCTTTCTGCTAAGGGTTATTTCATCCTTGGGGTAAATGGTCATGGCTGAGAACATTTTTTAGTATCATTAGTAAATCTGAGGGGTGCTGTTAGCATCTGCTGGGTAGAGGCAGGGTTGCTGCTCAACATTGTATAATTCATGGGACTGCCAAGGATGGAAAAGTCTGGTTGACACGGAAGTGCTGAGAGCCAGGGAAGAGGAGACAGGGACAACGTGAAGGAAGGAGGAAAGGTTAAACCTGTGTTCAGGATAAGAAGTATTCACCGGCTCTGGTTTTCAGCTTTGCTCTCCAAGGTCTTTAATTTTCCCTTGGAATGAACTGCCTTGAAGAGCAAGAACATCTTCCTCATTCTGAATATGCCAAGCCCTGATGCAGTAAAATGGCCCTACTGTTAAGACACAGCAAAGATATAAACACACAGTTATTAAACAAGTAATCAGGAAGGTAGGTGGAGGGGTATGTGGAGGGACAAAACATGCTCAGGACTCTGCCTGTGAGTCAGGACTTCTGAGGCAACAGCACAGAATAACAATTGCAGGACACTGGGCTATCAGAGCAGGTAGAACTGCTTGGGGCACACGTGAAATTAGGAGATACAGGTTTGTACCTGGAGACTCGAGGTACATGGAAGGGTTAAGTAATCAGGGCACGCCATTCTTGTATCATTCCACATTAAGCCACTGGGCAGTTATTACAAATAGTTACCTGTGGTTTCCAGTAGGAGAGACAAGGACACTCCAGAGTCAAGAGGTTTTGGAGAAACAGGTGCAATGAAGTCATGGTTAAACAATTTATTTACTGTAAACTTTAGACTTTGCTCAGAAAAACAACTGAAGCTGTCTCTTGAATCCCTGCCTACAACACTCCATTCAAGCAGATAGGAGTGGAAGAGAGTCCATGTTCACAGCTGAAAGGTCCGAGATACTCAGGATTTTCAAGTCCAAGAGTGCAGGAAGGAAAAACTCCTTCAGATACAAATTACCAGCAGCAATATATGTTATCCCTAACACTTGACCAATGAGGTAGATACATGGAAAAGTCATCCAAACATACAGATCCAGGTCCTCTAGGGCTAATACCCTTTAGACACAAACTTAGAAGTTCCAAGCAAAGAGGAACTGAACTGTACAAAGAACAAATAAGCAATCAAATACAGTTTCTTTTTTTTTACAGCTTAAAAAAATAAAAAATGGCAGAAGGCTGCCCTCCTGCAAATCTCTATACAATTTTATTCTAAACTTATTACACTCAAGTTAAATAGTCTGGTTAGTGTTCTGTTGGAGGGGAGGGAGTCTTAAAAAGTAGAGAGCCTGTGTCACAGCAGGGAGTCATTTGTACAGTTCCTCCCTTGGGAATCAATGCTATGGCTAGGCACAGTACCTGGACAGCTCACAAAGCCTTCCTTGCCGGGGGTTTCCTCACACAGCAGCTCACTTTCTTTCTCCTGCCCCAGTTGACATCCACTTGGCTCCTCTGGGTAGTCCATTTTGCCATTGCTATTACTGGAGTAGCCATTCCCATAGGCTTTCAAAGAAGACCTGCGTAGGCACAGAAGCTCCTGGAAGGCAATCCTGAAATCTGGACTCCTGCAGTAGATAAGGGGATTGAAAGCAGAATTGACATAGCCCAGCCAGTTGAGGAGGATGTAAACCTCCTTAGGGATGAGGTTGTCCTGGATCACATGCACGATGTTGACAATAAAGAAGGGCAGCCAGCAGAGGGTGAATGTGCCCATGATGATGCCTAAGGTTTTGAGGGCTTTATGCTCCTTCAGGTAGAACTTGGAGGACCTGCGGAGTCCCTGCCCGCTCTGGCCATCCTGCTCCACCTGGCTGAGGTTTTGGGTATGGAATCGGCCCTCGGATTTGTCAATCTTCTGGAGCTGTCTTTTGGCCACCTGGAAGACCCTGGAGTAGACGAAGACCATGACCACCAGGGGCAAGTAGAAAGACACAATGGAGGAAGCAATGGCATAGGCCTGGTTGGTAAAGAAGTCACAGCAGGTTTCCTCCGTGTAGCAGTTGATGGCTTTCTGGTGGGTGGCCCGATACCAATGCATCTGGATGGGCAAGAAGGAAGTAAGGCCTGACACAATCCACACCATCAAGACGACCACTCGAGCCTTATTCTTGGTCAGCAAGCTCTGATACTTGAAAGGTGACGTGATGGCAAAGTAACGATCCACTGCAATCACGCACAGGGTCTCGATGCTGGCCGTGACGCACAGCACGTCAATGGAAGTCCAAAACTCACACCAGAAGTTGCCGAAACTCCACATTTTCATAAGGATGTGGCTGGCCCCAAACGGCACCACCGCTAGGCCCATGAGTAGATCAGCACAAGCCAAGGAGGTGATGAAGTAGTTGGTGACGGTCTGCAGTCGTTCAAACTTGGCAATGGCTGTGATGACCAGCACGTTGCCAAACACGGTAGCCAGGACGATAAGCGACATGAGGATGGCCATGCCCACCACCCACGCCTCGTCCCGATCCTGAGTGATGTCGTGATCAGGCGTGCGGCTTCCGTTGGGCGTCAGCAAGAAATTGCTGTCGTTCCCCGGTTGTCCCATGGCTCGCAGGTTGGCAGGTGAGCGCACGGCCTCCCGCTCCCTGGCGGCGTCTCAGCGGGCGCACCTCCGGCGGGGCGCTGCTGGCCGGGGATGGGCGCCTGGAAGCCTCATTCAGCGGCCGTAGGATCGTATGCTGGGGACGCGTCCTGCACACTCAGCTGCTCCGGGCTCCCGGTGCCTGACAGCTCCGGCTTGCGCCAAGGAGAAGCCGCCTCGGTGGAGTGCGCTCTGCCCGTTATGTGCCCTGTGCCGGGGACTTTAGAGGGCCTGCCCTCCTGTGACGTGCAGTAACTTTGAGCCAATGGCACCGCCGCAGGCCCGGAGGGGCGAGGCACAACTCTGCGACCTGCCCTCCTGGCCTCGCCCGCCTCCTCCAGGGGCTGGACGGGGCGGGGCCTAAGGGCTCCCCGAGGCCAGGCCACCACTCCCTCCAAGCTACCCAGAGGGCGAAAGCTGGGGCTACTGTCCCTACCCGCCAACCCAGGCGCTGTTGGCTTGTCTATGGCTTCTACCTGTCGGCTCTGGGCACTTATGCGGGCTGACGCCTCTAGACAGGGACCGCACTTCCTCACCTTGGCGAATGCCCACCCAGACACGCACACACAGGCACAAATGCACCCATCAGACAAGCTCAGACTTATGCCGAGCCACAGCCACAGACACTGAGACACACCCGCCCGGCGCACAGACATGCACACGGGGCCTGTTCACACTGCAGAGATGACACAGTACAAAGTCTCCAGGTCCAACAGAGAGAGGCTGGTAGAAACAAACACAGGAGCACCCAGAAGCACAAAGTTATCACACACCGAAAGAAATAGACACAGCAGTCACTTGGAGGCAGAGCCCCTCAGACACAGCTGTCCCTATCCAGGTGCAACACCCCCCTACAGCATTCATAATGACACCCTCTTTCCCTACTCCCAGATACTCAGTATATTCCCTTTCAAATATTTGACCAGTCCACAGGAGGTGACTTGAACAGCTGCTGAGTACCTCAGCCCACTGAAAAGTACTTTTGGTGCCCTCCTTGAAAACTTGTGGGCATTGAGACAATAATTTTATCCTTTGCATTTCATTAGGAGTCAAGGTAGTTATGCATTTTGGGAGAAGAGAAATGAAAATGTAATAATTTTCAAACAATTTCTTCAGGAATTGTATTGCAACTAAATATATATCCTTTCACGTGCTGTCTGGATTATTTGTTAATCTTATGGGTTGTATCATGTGAAACTGCCACTTTTGACCATTTTTGACTTCATACAATTTCATACAATTTATAACATAAAATATGTGTCAGCATGGAGAACGTTTAGGAACTACAGCAAGTAAAAGATAGCTCTTCCCTGAAAACAGTCAGACCAAGCTTTAAGACCTTGTCAATGAAGTTCTATCCTTTGCATCTGGCATATGACTTGACTGTTGGGGAAAAAATTAATCTTCAGGGTTTGATTTCACATGGACTAGTGATGTCTTTGACAAACTGAAAGTATTTCATGTAGGGCAACCAAACAGACTTTGTAGATTACATAATAACAGAACAATGGCTAACATTTATGGAGCATTCTGCTATGTGCCTTTTGCACACTGTTGTGTTTAATCCTTCCCACAAGTCCCATGGAGGGAAGAGAGGCTAATTTTAGCTTAGTTCACCAATGGGACTCAAAGAAGCAAATCGCTTGTCCAGGAGAACTGGACCCATTTTTATAAACTTTCAAAGGCACTGCATTATTCCATGTAGAAAAGAGAGGAGGATCTTGAAGAAACCCTGCAATCAGAGTTGGAATGCGCAGGTTCCAGTCCACCTGCCCTGGGACCCACATGTTCATTTCCCTTAGTCAAATCACAAAGAAAGAAAAAGCTTGATTTCCTTCGTCTCTAAAGATTGTGTGTGTGTGTGTGTGTGTGTGTGTTTGTGTTTGTGTGTGTGTGTGTGGGAGGAAGAAAGAGAGGGAGGAGAGAAAGAGCAAGCGTATTCCATGTAGAAAAGAGAGGAGGATCTTGAAGAAACCCTGCAATCAGAGTTGGAATGCGCAGGTTCCAGTCCACCTGCCCTGGGACCCACATGTTCATTTCCCTTAGTCAAATCACAAAGAAAGAAAAAGCTTGATTTCCTTCGTCTCTAAAGATTGTGTGTGTGTGTGTGTGTGTGTGTGTGTGTGTGTATGTGTGTGTGTGAGAGAGAGAGAAAGAGAGAGAGAGGAAGCATGAGAGCAATGCTTTAAAGATGAAAGTGCTGTCACATACATGAGTGCCACACAAACATGTGTTGCTAGTGAATGTTCTCACTCACTTAGAACATATTAGCAGTTTCCTCTAACAGAACAATAAAATATTTCAGGAAAAAAAAAGGAAGCGCAAGTTTTATTTCAGAGTACAGCTTGGAAACAAAAACTACACAGACCCTTTAACTTCCTTCAACAACACAAACTGTCTCAAAAATCAAACGTTTCCTATGAAAATCACAAATATAAATTAAGGGTTTATTATGTTCACAGAGTTTTCAAAATATACCCACCTCATATTTGTGTTTCCAAAATTGGCTCTGGTGTGATGCATTTTAGGACAGGCCTTTTGTGTTGTGCAACAACTTTTCTTTAAATACACGTCTACTCTGAATTGTGGAACTAAATAGTTTAGAAAATTCTTCCTGTTTGCCAAGCTATGGAATAAATAAGCATATTGTCTGACCTTCCCCAGCAACAACAAAGAACAAGGAAAATCCTTTTAGGGCAGCACTGATCGATCTTTTATTGGGGTAAGCGCTTAAGTCGCTTAAAGTTTCAGCAGGTCTTTATGAAAACACCCTTAAAAAAAAAAACACAAATACTAAATCAAGGAGAGATTGAATTTCTCAAGTAGAAAGTCCTGTGTCTTTGCCTACCAACTTTGACAAATGTTCGTTCTCTCTCTCTCTCTCTCTCTCTCTCTCGCTCTTTCTCTGTAGAAATTTCAGAATATTGTTCTTTCTCTGACCTCCTTTTAGGATTATAGGTCAAGACAAAATGGAAGTAGGGAAGCATTTAGCAGATTATTTAGTTATTCCCTCTAGTTTGTAGCAAAAAGGAGCCTAAAGTGTCAGGGAAAACAAGTCAGGCTCCCCTCCCACTACCCCGGGGCTATCCATGTCTTCACTACCCAGCAACTATGATTTCATTTCCCAGCAAATGAGTCCAACTACAGGTGCTTACTGAGCTTGTGACCTTAAATCATCAAGGCTTCAGTAGTAGGAGAATGTTCTTGGTAGACTAAAGCTACCTTTATCTGATCTAAGGAAAACCAGGCTCTTTTACAGTGATTGATAGTGTCTAATTGCATATTTTGTCAATCCCTTAAGACACTGATTTGCCATTTCCTGCCTGCCAAACAGGAATAAAACTCACAGTTTGATTTACCTAATTAATGTTTGAACAGGAGTAAGGCTCTGTGCTGTCAGAAAATGCCCTCACACTGGTAGCTGGACAGCTTTGGAAACCTATCCTGGCTCTTGGCTCAGAGAAGAATTCTTCCGTATTTATGATCATGAAGCAGAGAAACGTCTATAGATCTCTTTGGTTTATCATATCTACCTTTAACAGTATGTTTGGGCAGCATTATCTCTTTACATTTATATAAAATGAGGCTAAATACATGTACTTATTTTACCTTTTAAAAGAGACGGTCACTCCTATTGTCTTTTAATTAAAAAGATAGAATGCATATTTGTCCCATCATGTCATAACTAAGAAAGGATTCTTTGACATGAGTAATATACAATTTCGTTTACATTTGAATTGTTATAAAGGTAAAAAAGAAAGAAAGAAACTTTATTCTCATGAGAAAAGGCAAAACCTGAGGGAGAAGAATGAGTCTGAAAATTACTACTAGCATTTGAGTTATATAGCTAGTGGTTTGGGATGAAGCAGCTCACAGCTGAGTTAGCTCCTTACATGTCACTACAGTGAGAGAAAATCTGCCCGCCTCTTTCCTAGGTGTGTATTTCTCTCTCTGTCCAGAGTTTGAACTAAAATCCATCTTCCTGCAATTTGGGTCTACAGATCTTAAATCTGCCCCCTGGAGGCCACTCAAAACAAGCTCTTGAGCTCTTGCGAGAAACCCTTTGAGGTCTCTGTCCTCTAGGAGTCCAGTATTCCTGGGCCTGGGAGATAGGTCTTTTTCTCTCCATGTTTCACTTTGTTCTTGTCTAAACTTAACACCAATATGTGGAAAGATCTAGAACAAGTCATCAAACAATCACTTTGCAATCACCTTGGCAGCCACAAAGTGAAGCAGGTCAACAAGCGAAGCTTTCCAAACAGCTGATTATACCAGATGAATTTAATTTCCTGCTATGCTAGGCTTTTATGAGATACATGTTAACAAATCCTCCACATCTCAGGGGCGTCGGACAAAAGGAGGTACATTAAATTAAAGTGGGGGAAACTTCAGTTGACCATATAAAGGACTCTTTGAACTGAAGACAATTCCTCATTTAAAGGGCTGATCTCTAGCAGTTTAAACCCCACAGAAAATATTTTGAACAACAATTCTCAATTCTCCTAAGCTGGTACAAAAGTTTTCTTAGGGACACGAGTGAGAAATTATCAGTCTATACAATGTAATGGATGCCCAGTGATTGGTGAGAAATTCTCTGACTGAATATGAGATTGCTTGGAGTCTCCTTCAGGTCTGGGAATGGATAGTGTGTGATGTGTATAGGATGGATGTCTGCATAAGAGAGAGTGTGGGTAGGGGACCAGGAAACCTTAGATCTGGCCCCCCCCCCCCGCCCAAACAGCCATCATACTGTGAGTGGCCTGAACAAGTCATCTTTCCTGGAACCTCAGTTGTCATCTATGTAATGGGGAGTGGCTGATGATACTGGAGACTTCCATCAGAAATGCACAAGCCTGCTGTGGGAGGAAGTACCTTGAGGGCCATTAAGGAGATGAGTTCCTGACTGTGAAGAGTCACTGTAGAGTTGGCAAGAATAGCTCTGAACCCTGCAAACAACTTGTTTATGTCCCCACATTGATGTTCTGAGGTCACATTTCTCCATCCTGAGTCCTGCTGTGCTGAGTAGCAGGTGTACTCTGATTTCCTAGATTATTGACTCACTTCTAATGCTCAAAAACATTTATTTTTCACAGAAAATTTTATATGACTGCCATCAATACATGTGGGAAACAGTGCCATTTGCCATAAATAAAAAGTAACCATGAAAACAAAACATTAGTAAATTTTAGCTTG
The DNA here is from genome assembly GCF_000622305.1 of Nannospalax galili. Taxonomy (NCBI): domain Eukaryota; kingdom Metazoa; phylum Chordata; class Mammalia; order Rodentia; family Spalacidae; genus Nannospalax; species Nannospalax galili. Next base: position 413,767 of record NW_008342110.1, on the reverse strand, counting down.
ATTTTATTGCCTGCTAAAGGTCTGAGCCTGAGGCACACTCTCTTTTTATTGAAAAGAAAGCTTAGCGAGTCCTAAAGCGATATTAATGATATTCTAGTACTGTAGTTGTTTCCATCTATCCAAAACACTGAGTGACAACTGAGAAGGGAATTGCTCCAAAGTGGTGCACTGCCGTTTAATGTACAATTGGTGAATTATTTTAAATAATTTTTTATTATTAAGAGACCAAAGGTATCTCAGTACAAGACTTGTGCTAATGGGATATAGTGCTATGAATGGGCCACAATGTATGGACTTTGGAGCCAGATTGATGTCCTTTGGGTAACATGCTCTAGTCTTCAGGGCCTCAAAATGTTCAAATGCAAGATGAGGGTGAAATCTTTCCTGTGATTGTTGGGGGGATTGGAAGTATTTATGAAACACTAGGCTTGGGCAGGAAGGGAGAGAATGAGAGATCTGGCAACAGAACAATCCAGCAAGTTATAACTTGTTTAGCTGGGGATGAGTTGAAGGGTCATGATCAAACAGGGTGTGAGAAGAGCAGAGGCATGAATGCAGATGAAGATGGGGGTGAGGAAATCTGCTCTGACCATATCAAATTTCAGGTTTTGGTTAGGCATTGAAATGGAAGCTAAAAATATAATGATTAGGAGATAAGTAGATTTGGAGTGATGTGTCTGGGGGTGGTGGTCATTTTGTGAGTAGCAATGTTCTCAGAACATGTTTGAGGTGGTTAAATGAAATAATGTATTTAAGGAACTAAGCACCATGTTCCCAAGATAAATGTTTATTATCTTAATCACTACCACCACCACTACCATCATCATCTTGTGTTTTCTGGTCAGCTTCTATTTCAGGAAATCCTATTCATCTTTTAATGAATAAATAAATTGATCCAACAGGGAAATGAACCTTTGTATATACATCAAATTATTCACAGTGGTAGGTAGCCATTGGGGTGGATTTTGAAGGATGTTTTACATTGGATTGACTGGAAGCTGTATTCGGGGTGAGGATTTGCACATGGTTGGGAAAGCAAAGGCACCCCAGGAAACCAGGCAGGGGTGAGAAGCAGCCCAGAGTAGGAATACGCACAGACCCAGGCAGAGCCCAAGGCTCTGGGAGCAGTGTTGGAACAACCCTGGAGCCAAATGCTTCCTTCAATTGTTGGCTGAAAAACCCTGAACCGGTTACTCAATCTTCCTATGTCTCACTTTCCTTATCTATCAGTTGGAGCTGTTGATAATACCTTACAGTCTCATGGGGTTGCTATGAGGATCAACCAAGTTACTATCGGTGATGGGGTCGGGATTAACCCGGCATGGAATCTGTACTACATTAATTATTTATATTAAACCTAGAGGATCTATGGAAATGTCCATTAGTGATAGTACTCAGGAAACATCCTCCAGAGAAGCAGCTTGGACTGAAGGACTCCCAAGTACAAACTGCCCAGTGCTGCGGTGTAAGACAAGGAAATGAGGGGTCTGTGGGCCCTGGAAAAAAGAAGTGGAGTGGTTACGGGGATCAAACCACAGCTGCTGGAGAGGAGGAGAGAGGAAGAGAAAAGCCTTCCCTCCAAAGCAGGTCCTCCTGTGGGTATTCCCCTGCTAAAGCTGCATCAGAAAATCTTCACCTAAGCATGGGTGGTAGCTTCCCCATAGCTGCACAAAGTGGTGAGAGAGATGCTCCCATAATAGAGCTAATAACTTGATTTTATGGGTGGTTGGGAACCAGTTCAGTACCTTACCTTACCACATAGGAAGTAGGCACAGCAAGAGTCAAGAAGAGCAGGAAAGTATTACATAACAAGACATCTGCAGCCAAGAGACTGATGGCATTTTAGAAAAGAAAATGAATTGCCATAGCTGTTTGGAAAGTGATTTGGCAGAATTTGTTAAAATGTATATGCCCTTTTATCTAGAATTACAATAGTAGAAAGCTCTTCCTTAAATTTTAGATGTGAAAGCTATTGTTTCAGTTTTTCTTATTGTAAAGATTTTTAAATATCAGTTGTTCAGAAAGAGAAAATGTCTAAGCAGATTAAAAGAAAATGGTGCACTCCATTGTGATGTGTGATGCTTTAAAAGGTGATAGTTCTAAGTGTAATGATTTGGGAACTTGTCCTCACTTTCCACATGATAAAAAGCTGTTCAGTGTTTGCTTTGTTAAATCCAATAGATTCACTAAAGCAGATCCTGTTTTAAGCTCTAGGGACTACAGTTAACAGTATTACATGGTACTGCTTGCCAAAAATCTACAGGAAGACAGCACCACTAAGAAGGAGAACCATATGGCAGGGTGTCATAAAGGCTACGAAAGAAGTGTAGAAAAGGGATTTGCACTTGACAGAAGGCCGGTTTTGCTGGTTGTGTTAGAAAAAATTAAAAGATATCATGATATTTTTCATTTAGGGACTGGGGAGATGGTTCAGTTGATAAAGTCCCTGTAAGCGCAAATATGAGGACCCGTGTTTGGAACCTCAGCATCCACATAAAATCCAGGTGCACCAAAACATGTCAGTAATCCCAGTGCTGGGAGGTACAGACAGGAATATCCCTGGAGCTCACTGGCCAGCCAGCCTAGCAGAATCGATGAGCTCCGGGTTCAGTGAGAGTGACTGAGGAAGATGCCTGGGAGATATAAGCATGCGCATACTCCATGCACACAACACACACACACACACACACACACATACACACACACACTCGCACATTGGCACATACACACATGCACGTGTATGTGATTATTTTTATTCAGCTGGCGGCCTTGGAACTGTGTTTGAAGGTTGTATGGGATTTGGGTGGTCAGACAAGAAGGAGAGAATAACCCAGAAAACAGTAAGGATTAAGGCATAAAAATAGGAACCTTGCATTCCTGGAGAGCTAGGGTTCCTGACATGTGAGGAGAACAGTCACATGTGAGTTGGACTGTGCAGTTTGAAAAAGCCCCCAAATGTTGAGATGAGAAGTTGAGGCCTAAGAGAATCATGGAAGGAGGTGGCTCAGCCCATGGAGAGTACAACCTGAAGGGAGGCCAGCTGCAAGATAAATGCTGCTGTTTCACAGAGATGTGCTCGGAAGACATGCCAGAGGAGCAGACAGGAAAACAAGCATATCTGGCAAGGGTCATGACATGGAGTAGCTCCTGCAAGGCTATGCTCTGCGCCAGGTCTTTGCTTCCTCATTTGTAAAGCAGAGTGTTACTCCTCTACCTGCTCCCAGACTTGTAGAGAACAGATGTCTGTACAGCAGCAGGGGGTGGGTGGGGGGAGAGGCTGGTAGGCAGAGAAGAGCTGTGTTCCTATGGAGGATGACAGGTCTCAGGCAAGGACAGCATTTGGGCTGGCACTGAGGGAGGCATGGCCAGCTGTGGGAGCATATGCAGTCAGTTGGGCAATGAGGAATGGAAAGAAGTGGGTGGATCAATGTGGAAAATCCAGAAATCGTTTGTATCCATGACACTGACAGAATTTAATGACTATACAAACTTCAGATCCAAACCAGATACTGGCAGACTTTCGGTTAGTGTTATATCAAATTTAAAATTCACAAGCCCTTTGACTCAGCAATTCCAGTTATAAGACCTCTTGTAGATGTATGCACACAGATGCATAAAGGATATATGTAAGGGGATGTTTATTGCAGTAGTGTTTTGCATAATAATGAAATCCCTGGAAACAACTAAATGTCACTGTAGAATGCTAAAGAAGTCGTTGATGTGCCAGGCACTGTATGCAAACATGGGTACTTGTAGCAACTGCATTTCATAATTGCCCAAACTTGGAAGTAGCCAGATGTCCTTCAGCAGGGGAATGAATACACTGTGGTATATCCACGCGGTGGAGTCTGTGCAGCACTAGACAGAAAAGAGCTGTTAAGCTATGCAAAGACATGGAGGAATCATAAATGTGCATTACTAAGTGAAAGAAACCAATCTGAAAAGGCTGATACTGTGTGATTCCAACTACCTTGTATTCTAGAAAAGGACAAACTGTGAAGACAGTAAAAAGAATGGTTGCCAGGATTTGGGCAAAAGGAAGCATTAATGGGCAGAGTTCAGAGAGACGGTAAGGCTCTTCTGTAGGATCCTGTGGATCATGTGGATCATGTCATTATGCATATACCTCAGAATGCACACCGCCAGGAAAGAACTGCCTCATAAGCCCCGCACTTGCAGTGCCTATGATGTGTCAGTGTGGCTTTCTCCATGATAGCAACTCTTACGTTTTGTGATGGGGGTATTAACAGTGGGGAAGGCTATTTGTATGTAAGGCCAGGATGTACATGGAGGCTCTCTGTGCTTTCAAATGAATTTTACTGTGAACCTAAACTTGTTCTAAAAATAAAGACCTTTATTTAAAAACATGTTAATTTGGTATGTCAAGCAGTATACAAAGCATACCAGGGTAATAAAAGCTAACATAGAGAGGTGGGGCTAGTATGTCTCCATTTGTCTGAACAGACCATTTGTGTACAGCATCTACCCACCCTGCGGATTGATAGGATATATGTGCATATGCTTGATAAGTTAGTATAAATACGTAATGTGATTGGATTGAAAACAACATATGTGCTAATTCATAAAGAGATACTAGACTGAAAAGGATGCTCAGTGAAAAGGATCCAAAGGGTCACCGTTTTGAACAAAGAGCACGTTTTTCTGTTTTCACAAACATTTCAGAGATGCTCAGAAGTAGCTGACAGTGTAGGTTTAGGGAGGACTAGGAGCTGGGAGATGAGATCGTTGGGGCAGGGTGTACAGGGGTGATATTTAGAATGTCATTGCTTTTACTATGAGTACTATGCTAAAAGGCACAGTTTCATCAAAGAAGATAACGCCCCGTGGAGTTCTAAAACACTGTCATGGTTGCAATCGTCATTACACTTGACCTCTACCCTCCTTACCCTCACTTCCATTTTCTTTGGTGAAGAAACTGAAATGAAATTTAAGCAAAAGTTAATAAGCTCAGCAATAAATCTGTAACCATGGAGACCAATGGGGACGGAAGGGAGGGGGACAGGCAACAGACAACAGCAAAGAAGTAAAAGTAGAAATCAGTAGAATTTTTGGAAGGGGAAGAGGAAGGATGTGAGAAGAAACCAGGAAATGAAAATAAAGATGGCAAAAACTTGAAGAAATGAGGAAACTCCTAGAGAAAAGCCCGAGCGTGCTAAGGCAGTTTCAGGGGCCTGCTTCCCGGGCTGAGCACATGGGAGTGTTATCTTTGCATGCATCTCGCTGATGTGGCCCTTTTTGACAGTCCAGTGGATTAACAGGGCTATAAATCATTCTGTTTCAGATATGCCGTGAAGGATCACCTCACTCAGGAGCTCACTTCAGCAAAGGGGCCTCAGAAGCAGTCACAGACGGCAAAAAAGATGGTGAGAGGCCTAGGGTTTCCCCCTCCCAGCCAGTGCTGCCCCAGTTCTAGCTGCTCCCTGTATCCTGCTTCTTCCTCAATTACATTTGAGAAATAGTCCATCACTAAAAATCACCACTGAAAAGTGAACTCTGTCTTAGCACAAATAGGGGAAACATTCTACAGTACAGAGGGAATTTGAAAAAAAATGTTAGAATAGCAGGAAGAACTTTTGGCTCTTAGTCTCTTTTATGGCTTTTTTTATTCTTACCTTTTAGCTGATTAGGAAAAGAAGAGGAAAAGATACAGTGAGGGGTATGTCAGACACAATTCCTGTCTTCGTGTGTTTATAGCACAGTATGATCTTTTGACTAAACAAGAGCATTGATTTGCTTTATGCCAACACCGAAGATGTGCCCTGTCTGGCATCAAAAGATGTTGACCTCAGTCAGCGTCACGAAGGAAAGCCTGCTGGAGAGACACAGGAGACTCTGTTGTATACTCAGTGGAATGGGGAGAAGAGGCCTGGTAAACAGTAGGCAAGGAAGCACAGCCCGACATCGTTAAGAGGAAAGGGACCAAGGAAGACTAGAGGCTTTGCAGCCTGCGGGGAGCCCACATGCTGTACAGCAGGTGGGAGAAGCAGCTAGTCCGTGAGCAAGGGATCCAGGAGGGCCTCCCAGACCCTCAGTACTCCAGAATCCCAGAGCTGGGATGTCGTGTGAAATGGAAAAGCCTAGCTCTCTCTGTGCATATGAAGAGCCTGAGGCTTGCAGGTAGGAAGCAGCTCCTCAGTGTCATATGGCCAGTGCATGTAATGCTGGAATCAGCCAGAGCCCAAGAGTGTTAGCCCAAGACCTTCTCCATTAGTCCATCCCCCCCTGCCCAAGGAATGCCAGAGTAGTTAAATGCAGGATGTTTTGTAGTTAGAGAATGGCTTATCCTTAAGGTGACCACCATCAATTTTTTTCCCTGCCCATGTCATGACCCCAGCAAGAGACAGCGCTGATCTGACTTATGGCTGCTTTGGCCAATGAATGTAGAACAAAGTGCCTGCCTCTACTGGAGCTAGTTTTTTTAAGAGGACAGGGAGCATCTATCTGACCCTCCTAAACTGCTCTCTCTGGAGGCAGACCTTCACTTTTTTAGAAGCACCCCCCAGATGCCTCGACCTGACAGGAAACCCAAACACAGTGGAGCAGCTACACTGAGCGAAGCCTTGCCACCCATCCAGCCCTGTTCTTCCAGCTCTTCCAGCCCTGCAGGGTGGTTATCTGGCTATCAGTGCCCGAGAAGCTCCAAGCAAAGCTCACATGGCAGAACCCCTTCCAGACCCATGAGTGAGAATAATGAAACAATAGCTGCTTCGAGTTTTGAGTGCATGTGCTGCACAGAGAAACCGAGAAGAGAAACTTCCTGACACTACCATGTGCATTCATGGAGGCTGGCACAGGCACAAATGCTTTTTATTGCAATGAACTGGACACAGATTCCAAGCACCTCCACCATAAGCTTTTTAGAAACTGTCTGAGGCAGCCTACTGGATACATTTGCAGACGGTGAAGAATGCACCTCATCTTCCCTCTATCTGACAGCACCTCAGCCTTGGAAGAGACCTCAAGTACCCCCCCATCCCATGTGCTCCAGACAGCGCTTTCTCAGTCATTTCTGTGAGACAGGTGTTTGCAATACTCCTCCTAATGCTCAAAAGCTTTCCTTTCCCCATTTAGCTCATCCACACTTACTCATTCTTTGTTCTGAGCTTAATCATCATTTCCTCTAACCATCAAGGGCTCCACCCTTGACATACCACTGAGCCCTTCTCTTCCTAAGCATACATCTCAATTTTACGTTTTTGATTTTATTTGTGAGATTATTCTATTGATGTCCTTTTCCAAAAAGCTTCCTTGGGGCAGGGACAGCATAGATTTTTATTTGCTTCTGCTTTTCTCCATAGCCTCAAGCCTCATATTTGCTGGAGTCATGAACATGTTGGCACTCAATAAACTATTGCAAGTGAGAAGCAAGCTCCAGTTACTTCTCTTCCTCAGTTTAAGTGTTCTCAGTTCCTTCGAGGTGCAGAACTTGAATTCATGTCATTCCCCGCCCTTCCACTGATTTTGACTGTGTGGGATTAGCCCTACATACCCCTCCCTTACTTCCACTGCTAAGGCTCCTCCCTCAAGCCTCTCGTGGTCACTGCCTCCTTTAGTCCTTTTCTATTTCGGGAGGAGGCGTCTCCAATACCAAGTAGATCTTCCTCTGTGGTTGTCGGTTGTCAAACAAGGTACTTCCACCCTCAAATTTAAAGAGCAGGTTCCCAGGGCTCCAGAAAAAAACTGGAGTGCAGTCACAGCTCTTAGGTTCTTGGGTCCCTTGGCATTGGCTCCTCAATACCACAAGCCCTCCTCCTCACCAGAATCCCTCTACCACTCCAACAGAGGCATTCACCATCACTCTGCTTTCCCATCACTTCTAGTCTCTTTCTGCTCCAGTCCTTCTTTTTCCCAGCTGCCTCAGGTTTTCTGAATTCCAGAATCTGTATGACTTCCCTGAGGAGCATCAGTAAACTCAGCCCCAAATCATTGCCTGTAGCAATGGTTGCAAATTGCCATCCACAGGTTGCATCTGGCCTACAGATGTTTTTGGTTTGGCTTATAGAGTTTAAATTTTTTTTTAAATTTAGGTTCTAACAGCTAAAATTGGTGACTTATTCATAAAATTTTAGATATAGTTTCCCATAAAAATATCAGTAGCCTAGCCACACTAGAAACGTAAAAATGAAAAGCTAGATCTGAATAGGGGGATGCTCTGTGGGGACGCAGGGTCTTTATTTATCAGTATCCACCACGACCTAAGCTTCCCTGGCTTTCAGGCCAAGCAGTCAACTACCATTTATCATCACACCTGTAGTGACTCATCCCACAGTGCATTTCTTTGTGTTATTTTCCTGTCTTCTGTGGCCCCTGCCTTATTATCCCTATCTGATTTATAAGAATTCTCAACTTTAGGCTGGTGAAGAGTTCTTGCTGTGGAAGCATCAGGACTTGAATTTAAATCTCTAGCATTCCGGTGAAAACCTGTGTGTATTTGATACCTCAAAGCTGTTGGAGGGTAGAAATAGGAGAATCACTGGGACTTGCTGGCCACCAACTTTTAAAAACTAGTGAGTTCCAGATCTAGTGATAGAACTAGTCTCAAGTGAATAAGGCAGGACCTGTGATATCCTCCTGGGGCCTCTGAGAGTACAAGGGAGTGCAGACTCACACACACACACACACATACGCACCACACACACAAACACACACAGACGCAATTTCTCAAGTTAGTACCTCATACTCATATAGTACTTAAAGTTCACAGATTGTCTATATTTTATGGGTGTAGGCTAAATTATGGGTTTTTTAATATTTCTTTTTTTGTATTTCCTTAAAAATTTCCAGATTTTCTCCTGTAAACATGCTTTCCTTTTACAAAACTAGAATTTAAATAAAGGCAGTACTTACATATCTTTAACTAAGTATAGAAACCAGAATACATAGCTTCTTTTCTTTACTAGAGCCATTATCTAATAGGTCACTTCTTACTTCATGAGATTATCCTTAGCTCAAAATTCAAATAAATTCAAAACCCTGTTTACTTTTGCTCTCTCCTTGTAATTGTCCAGTTGAAGTAAGACATATAAACAGGTGAAAATGATGCATACTTCATGCATTTTATAAGTATATTTTAATTAGTTAATCTTTTGGTTTGTATATGATGTAATATGTTTCATTATGGCATCTTCATATGTTAATGAATATTCATAGAATGACTCTTCTTGCCAGGCATGATGGCTTGTGCTTTTAATTCCAGACCTTTGAGGAAAAGGCCAGAGGATTACAAGTTGGAGACAAGCCTAGGCTACAGAGTGAGAGTCTGTCTTAGAAAGTCAAAATTAAAGCTGGGTCAAGGTGGCATATGCCTTTAACCCTACCACTTGGGAGGCAGAAGCAGCAAATCTCTGTGAGACTGAGGCCAGCCTGGTCAAATAATGAGTTCCAGGTCAGCTGGGGCTGCAGGAATCTCCTGACTCAACAACAACAACAACAACGAAGCTGAAAATAGCAGCAATAACAAAAACCAGAGACAAAAGCATTCAACAATAACAGATAACTGTTGTTTTGTAAATAGCACCCAGACCAAGAAAGTACATCTATGGTCTTTAGCTCATTTGGTCTTTGATATACTGAGAGGCAGGCAGAATTGTAGATGAGGAAACCAAGACTACTGTAGGTCTCCCAGTTAATCAATGGGACCTGTTAGCGACCAACTTAGTTTAAAAAATGGTGAGATTTAGGCCTAGTGAGAGAACTTGTCTCAAGTGAATAAGACCAAGCTTGAGAAGTGAGCCCAGCCTCCCCACATCACTATAAAATTCCCAACCTGGCCTTGGGAGGCAGAGGGGCAGAGAGCTGGAGGCGATGTTGCTGTGCAGCCAGTGCACGGCCAACAGGCCTCCTGCATATAAAATCCCTCAACCCCCTTCCCCTGGACCTCTACTCCTCCGGCTGCCTCTTTGGTTATTTGTCCCTTTACTGCTCAATGTTTGCAGTGAAATGTTCCCTGTAGTGGCTCATTTTGGAATCGGTTTGGCTAAGAGAGTCACTACTCTCTGGCTTCCTTCCTCTGCCTTCATTAGAGCATGTTAATGGAAGTCACAGAACCAGAAAGGAAATGCCCTATTCATGTGACAGTGACCCTTTAGACTCTAGAGTGACAGCATCATTAGAACTTCCCAGTCTAATACCCGGTCATACTGGGAAAGGCCATGAAGTCATCTTGTTCCTTCTCCCTGCCGCAGATAGTGAACTTGAATCTCAGAAGGGAAAAATGTTCAGCAGAAGGCCCTGGTCAGCCGGTGCAGAGTTGTGGTTAGAAACCCACTGGCGAGATTCTTTCCTAATCATGAGTAACCCGTTTGTCTTTGTATCAGTTCGTGGCTTGTGCTGGTGGTGTGTCTTCTCACTTCGTGTACCATTCAGGCGGTGGAAACCTGCAAACTCCATTTCCTAGAGTCTCATGTTGGGTGGCTTCCTGATTCACTCTAACAGCAAAGGGCAGTTAGCACCACCTTCAGCTCCTCTTTTTAGAAATATTTTATTTATTATTTTCTGTGTACGAGTGCATTGCCTGCATGTATGTGAGTGCACCCGTGTCGTGCAGTGCTGCAGAGGTCAGAAGAGGGCTTCAGATTCCCTTGGAACTGGAGTTAAGGACGGTTCATAGCCGCCATGTGGGTGCTGGGAATCGAACCCAGGTCCCCTGCAAGAGCAGTCAGTGCTCTTAACCGTTGAGCCATCTCTCCAGCCCCACCTTCAGCTCCTCTTTATACCCCTGGATAAGCTGTGTGTGTTCCCCAACTCGGACATTTAAGTTCAAGTCAAATGGTTCTTCTTCCTTTTGAGACCCAAGCGTTACCCAGACTTGGGCCCTTCCTGTGAACTCCTTTCTGGTGCCTCCCCATCTCGGCTCTGTACTCTCATTCTAGCTGAGGGTAGTTTCTCCCTGCAGTTACTTCTAACATGGATTGTCTTAGTGCTTTGTACAACCTTCTGATAACCATACAGCAAATTCTTTGCATTAAGTGCCTTTTATTGGAAATAACTAGCACAGCTTCTCATCTTTGAACTAAACTTCAATTGATATAATACTTAAAAACTTTTATTCTCTAGGTTTTACAGCTTTTTCTTTATGAATATTCACAAAACCATAAAATGGGTGAATCTGAATAATGAGAAGACATTAACATTTATTCAAGAGACATTAGGATCCACTTGCATTCTGAGTATACGATTTAGCAGCTTTCACTACAAGTAGTTTGAAGTCTTGTGGGGAGGACCGGTCATCAATAGGCAAGAGAGTTTCAAAGTGAAAAGTGTGACAAGAGCTGTGATGATGTGGCCCATTGGCAGAACACCAGAGAGGCACCAAATCTAAGTTGGTAAGGTGGCAGAATGCTATAGAGCAGTTCTCCAAGAAAGTAAGATGTAACTGAAACCTGAGGATGAAGTAGGAATTAGTTTGCCAAACAAGTATGTGGGTACAGGAAGTTGTTAGAAGACATTCAGGGCAGAGACAATAAAGAACACATCAAGGCCTGTTTAGATTGAATTACATTTTCCTTCCCCAAATATATTCACTGAGGTCCTTACTCATGATATATCAGAATGTGACCTTATTCACAAATGGGGTTGATAAACATACACACACACACATTTTGTATATATATAAAATGTATATGAGGTCATAGTAGAGTAAGTAGGCTTCTAAGTCAATATGACTTGTGTCTATGTATAATGTACAAGTTCAAGGTATAAACAGTGAGGCAATTTGGAGAGACACACAGAGGCAGAAAGAACACCAGTCAAGGAGGAGGCTGAGGGTGAAAGGATGTGCTGCACTGCAAGGAATGTCAAAGGATGCCCACAAGCCAAAGACACTAGGAGAAAACCCACACAAGAGGTTAGCTTCTCCTCCTTAGCCCCCAGAAAGAACCAATTAGCCCTCATGACACCTTGATCTCAGACTCAGCCTGGGAGACAAGATGCTTTTATCATTTGAGCCACACAGTTTGTGGCACTTTGTTAAGGCAGCAACTAATATAAACTAATGAGCTAATCCAGGGACTAATCATGAAGAGGCTGTAAGGCTTGCTACTAGCCACTTACATTCAGCCAGCACTCATTAGACACTGGATCTACGGCCTTATTGGTGTTAACTCATTTAACCTTCATGACAGCTAAAAGAGGAAAATACTACATATTATTATCTGATCTTGTAGATAAGGAGAGTGAGTCTAGAGAATTCAGGTGACTTGACTGAGCTTACTCATGTTATAAGTGATGCTGAGATTGGGCTTTGAATCCAGGCTGAGAATGAATATCTGACCATTACATAACACCATGACCACATGAAAGTTCAAATGTTTATCTTGAGAGAAATGCCTATCTTTAAAGACTTGAAAATTCAGGTTACTTGAAGTATAATTTATAAATGATAAAATCTCTATGTAAAGTTACATAAATTTTGACACACATGTATAGTTGTGTAATAGCATCATAGTGAGCTGAGAACCATCACCACTGGAAGGTTTTAAGGACATCAGTGACTTGGTGTTGCTAAAATTCCTTCTGGGGGTGGTGTAAATATACGACTCTTTCTCCTTTGGTCCCACCGACAAACTGAGGTATGAATCCACCAAACTGCAGTCTGGGAAACCAGTGAGTTTATTGGGCTTTTCTATAGAGCAATTGGTGAGGATTTACTTACAGGAGTATGGGTGCTCCCTACCTAGAGCCACCCCAGAAAGTCTTCATCCAAGCATGGATAAAGGCTTTCCCATAGCTGTACAAAATGGTGAGAGCCCTTCCCTTAGTCTTCCCCAGCCTACATATCTCTTCCAGGCCATGTGCAATTAGAACCTAATAGCCAATCTTGTTTTGGGAGGTATGGCTGGACTCTCAGATGATAGTCCCATAACTCCCTGCCCCTCCTTCCATGGGGACCTCCATAGTTACCAAGCCCAGCTGTGATGATCTTAGGCAAACAGGTGCTGAGCTTGGGAAGATGGCATCTGTCTGTAGCACAGTCCTATACAACACTTGGTATAGTTTTGAGTTTAGGATGGTCATCCTGGCCTCAGTATGGAGAATGGGCTGGAAGGGGAGAAGAGGATGAGTGGAAATGATACAGTAATCATTTCCTTTGGAGACTTGCAGCATGGAAACCTGGGTCAGCAACAACCAGAAAGATCTCTGGATCATTTGAGATCTTCTAATAAAGGCCTTAAAACCATAATTAGGTGGTAGGCCATCCGTGATGATGCTGCTCTTCTGTAACCTCCTTTGACTAGTCACTCAATCAGGCTTAGCACGATCATCAAATTCAACTGAATCTGGTGAATTAAGTAATTCTGAGGCTACATTATGAGAGTACATGACAAAAGACTTTCTGACAGAAGTAGGAGGTGAGGTTTAAGCAACGCTTCCATACATATATCTGATAAGCTCGAATCTCTTGCCATAGCCGCCTACCCACTGTGGGCCCTCTTGAGGCTATAGTGCTTGAGGCAGCTAATTCTGTGTAGCCCGTGTGTGCTTAGTCCCTGTGCAGCCTTTATCTTCTTTTCATTTCTTCCCCCCCTGAGTTCTTCGGTAGTCTTCCTGAGCACCCTAGATAAAACATGGTGCTCCTGGCTGTCACCTGGCCACCGTCCTCCTGCTTTGCTTTATTTTCTTCATGGGTACTTTTTCTCTTTCTAAAATTTTATTTATTTATTTTAATGTTCATCCCTTCAATATCCTTAAAACTCCATGAAAGTGAGGACTTTTGGTTTTTGCTTTATTCTTAGTGTCTGGAATCATACCTGACATGCAGTAGGCACTCAGTAAATATTTGTGGAATGAATGAAACCGATTCAGTATTGGCAGACTTCAGTGTGTACGATCTAATTTGTTACAATTTGTGGATAAGGAAATTAAAGCCTGTGCAAGTAAGGGTGTTTGATTAAAATCCTAGAGCAGGTTTGTGGCCAGGGCCAGATGGTACTTAAACTCCTTTGATCCAAGCCAGAAACTTCTCAGTATAACAGTTGCTTCCTAACTCGGTCCAGAGAAAAGTGGGTTAAGCACATGGACTTCAGAAAGCAGCACACTGAACTTACATGTGCACGCCAACACTTGGGAAAGTTGCTTTACTTTTCTGACTCTGCTTTACTATAAAATAAGGATAAAACCTCTTGAGAGGCATTTCTGTGAGCCTGGAATGAGATAGATCCGTTGGAGTATTCATTGCAGGGGGATGTGTACAGAATAAATTCTCCATGAAGATTAGATATTGCTATTTCTTCATGGGAACCACCAGTGGGTTCGAGACTTTTCCTGACTTCTGGAAGGCTGAATCTCTCATTTGAATTTTAGTCTATGGATGAGAGAAAAATGCTAGACTATGACAATCGAGGGTGGGGACAAAGGAAAATGAGCTCCTCTTTAGGCACTGTGACTCATGGGTGGAAATAGGCTCCCTCCTTCTCTAGAACTTATGTTATTCATCTGCAGAGTAGATGGAACTCATTCATAATCTCTATGTTGCATTTATATCCAGAAGCCCATAATTCATCCCTCAAAATGGAGTGAGGATAAAACGGGTTGTGCTCCTTAACATAAAGGAGATTTACAGGGAGGAAATCCTCCCTTTTTTCTCTCTAGCAGCAGTGGGCTGCTTCTGAGTTCACTTTTTTTTTTTTTTGAAGTGAATGGTCACTGCACATCTGCTATTTGCCTGGCCTGGGATGGGCATGGTGATTGCTTTGTCTGTTGGAGTCTGGGTATGGGGGTTGTCCTCTTTTAAAATTTATTTTAAGAGAGGAGAAAGAGACAGAGAGAGACAGAGAAAGAGAGAGACAGAGACAGAGACAGAGAGAATGTGTCCATGTGTCTGTGTACCCGGGAAGCTAGAAGATGGGGCATTAGATAACCTGGAACTGGTAGTTTTAAGCCCCCGACATAGGCACTAGGAGTTAGACTCCAGTCCTTTGGAAGAGCAGCAAGTGTTCTTAACTGTAAAGCCGTCTCTCCAGCCCCCATCATTGCTTCTTTTATGCACAAGTAGGTGCTCCTGGGCTCTTCTCTGGATACAAAATCAAAGTTTCAGCAGAGTCAGTTCATCCTACAGCTGTCACCTGTTGTGTGTCATTGTTTAGCTTCTGGTGGCTTGCTGGTAATCTTTTGTTTTTCATTGAATTAAGTTATATCACCCGGATCTTACTCATAATGATAAAGCATTCTCCCTCTGTACATGACTGTCTCTGTGTATAAATGCCCCTTTTCGTCAACAAGTTTCAGATGTATTAGATATAAATGGCCACCTTCTAGATTGATCATCTGCAAAGTTCTTATTTCGGAGTAAATTTACACTTACGGGTCCTGGGGTTTAGAACTTCAACATCTCCTTGGAGCAGGCAAATAATTAAATACTTAAAGATAATCCTTAGAGCCTCAAATAATACCTCTGAGCCTTCCTCATAGAGAGGTTCAAGCATAACCTTCGGGCCCTGGCTTCCCATGGAATTGGGTCACTGTTCCTGAATGTCACAGGATCACGAGTACAGCCTGGGATTCCATTTGTGCTCCCGCTAGTCACGTCCCATCACAGCCACACATGAAGCTTGTGGTCAATTCATTTTTTTTTCACATTAGTTTTCAATACACTTTATCCACCCAATGCTTGAGCAGCTGATCTAATGGTACTATGTGCCACACATCCCCTAAATGATTGATCGTTGAGTGACTCAAGTTCTAATCATGAGATCTTGAGTTACTAAAAACTTTAGATCCATAAATAATTTATTCAACTGCCATTTCTTCATGACCCTAGGACCCAAGTGAAGGGCAACAGCATCCCAGTGATCAATATCATTAACAAGAAGCACAGACAGGCCTTACTAGTAGGGTCGTGTTAAGGACAGACACTGGAGGTTCCTCAACAGGTTTGGGGTTAGGATAAGGTAAGCACCTGCCTTAGGCACAAAAATTAATTCAAAAATATCTATAATGAGCAAAGTACTAAAGTTTAGATAAAGACAAGATCTGAGAGGGTCAGAATTAGGGCAGAGTAAGCAGAATCTTAAAGTGTAAGGCTGAACCTTAGCACTTTAAAATTTGAGTGTTTTGTTCATTATGTAGGTTTTATAAAATTTATCTTAACTACAATTAAAATTTTGCAGATGATTGCCAACTCAATTCACTCTGGCCTTGTATTGTGTGTTCTGGTAAGTGGGGTCTGACAACTTCGTAGCCAGAAGTCAGGATACCCGAACCTTCATCTAAGCTGTATTACTAGGTACCTGTGAATTGTTAAATAGGCTCTTCAAATTTATAGTTTCTCCAACTGCAAAATTACGTGTGAGACCCTGTGATTTTAAGGTGCAAAGTGATTACAAGATTTTGTGATGATAATTGAGTTCTAGCTGCAGGTCAGGGGATGTCCCCTCTGCTACTGCCTCTGCTGGCTGCGACTTCCTGTCTTAGCCCATTTTCTATTGATGTAACTGAATAATACAGACTGGGTAAAATAATATAAAAATTTCAAGTCACTGTTCTAGAGGTTCAGAGGTCCAAGGCTGAGGGTCAGTGAAGGTCTTTTATTAGAGACTCTCTGAAGACTCCCAGAGCAATTTATGGTGTTACATGGCAAGAGAGGTAGAGGCAGGTGATAGAGCCAAACTGGTTTTTAATACAGATTTACTCTAGAGATAATTCATCAACCAGTTAATCCATTAATTCATGAATGGACTAATTCATTCATGAGGTCAAAACCCTCATGACCCAGTCACTTAAGTCTCATTTCTTAATATCTCATCATAGGATTAAATTTCAGCAAGAGTTTTGTTAAAGACATTCAAGAATACTACAATACTTCCCAGTTAGGCAGAGGCAGGCTTGCTTTTCTCCACTAGCATGGAGTTAAAATGATCTACAAGGCTCTTTAGGCCCCTGTATTTATTTAATCCTTTTTCTACCTAAGAACAACCAAGAATATATAAATATCATAAATAATACGAGTGAGAACATGATCTGATAGCAGTTAAAAGCAACTATATTTTAACAAAGGGATTTATTTACTCAAGAGCAGAGATAGTAATTTGGCAGGATGCTAGGATCTTTTGCTATAAGGAAAGATAATTGTGAAACAGGTCATGTCCAGCTATTGTTCAGTTTTGAAACACCCTCATTAGAAATTGGATCGTATGTGCTTTGGTGCTGGAGGAAAGTATGGGTCAGGACATTGGTGTGTGTTACTAACACACTGGCATTCCACCCAGCAACGTGGAGAAAGTCCTCATGGCAGTTTGTTCTGAGTGCCCTGTGTACTACAAAAGCCTCCGCCTGGCTACACTGTGAGTTTTTTTTTTTTTTCACCTGCCAAGGGGCTACTATAGAAATCAAGCGGAAGCACAGCTTAAGGAATTCACATCTGTCATCAAATATCACTCAAAATTTCTGGGAGTCAATTTGAAAATGCATACTAAAATCATTAAACCACTTAGTAATTTGACTCCCAAATAGTAAGCCTGGAAACTAACTAAATTAGGTATAAGGTAGTTGATAACATATTACAGAATTTTTATAATGAGAACAAGATAATCACCTTATTGGTGCAGTAGCAGAGGCTTGATTCGATATGTTGCAATAATTCCATTTGACAAAATATTATGCAGATGGTGGAAATAACTTGACAGAAGCACATTTATTCATATAAACAGACTCAGGACATATTATTGAGTGAAAATTACAAAGTTGTATAAATACTACCACCCACTTTTATAAATATAGGTGTGATATTCTTGATGTAGCTTAATGAGTCATCTTTTTCCTTTGTCATGTATCTTTGTTTTATCACTTTCAAAAGCTATTCTAAAATTGCTTTTGAAATTACTCTCTTGAAAACATTAGTGATTTCATGTCAAAAAACAAGTTAACAAATGTCCAGGATCGCTGAAATTGATATGTATTTTTAGGAAATGGTATTCTGTGGTCCTGGTCTGGAAGGACATTTTCATTCATTCTACACCATTCCTGAGACCTCTTCACTTATTTAGTCATTCATCAGCTTACCCCATCGCATTGAAAACATTAATGGAATACTTACTATGTTCAGGACACTTGGCTACATACTATAGGTATATGATGACAGCCTTTCCTCCTTCCCCAACAAAGTTTGAATAAACTTGATTTCATGTTCAGAACTCCTTGTCTTGAAGTCATTGTTCATTTCAACCCATTCCCATTTTGTCCTTGCCACTTATGTCCACCACCAGCTCCCCACACCCTTTCCCCCAAATTCCACTCCCATCACGGTGCTGATTGCATTCCCTCCTCTTCACTTCCACAAGCAGAACCATGGTGTGAGGACTAGACACCTCTCTGGAGCACATCATCCAACTTTTCTCGATGTGCACACTCAGCTGTAACATCTCAGAACATCCGATCCCAATGTATATAATTCACAGTACTGTGCTATTTCTAATTCATGTGCTAAATAGTAGGCTATTAGTGCCTTTATTAGTGTGGAGCCTGTTTCATTATAAAGGGGCACCGTTATATTTTCTCCTCTGCTTCAGTGGAATGTCTTACAAACTCTGTAGAGTTTAGAGATCTCTGTTTTATGCTACAGTTCTAAACAGGACAGAAAAGTGACCTAATGTATTTATTCATTGTGAACTCTATCATATAAGTGTTTTACTTTGGCTTCATAGTAACAGAAGTGCCCAATCTCTGGTTCAAAGGTTATTTCTCAATACAACTCTGCTTTCATCTCCGAATAGGTCTTAGTTTGTGTTAAGCTCAAGTCTTCACATTGGGGTTTCCTGATTTTTTTTTTAATGTGGAAAGAATCCTACAGCAAATAGGATCCCAGAATACTACCAACTTCAGCCCATCTTGAAGACAGATGTAAATGAGAACCCTCAAGATTCTGAGACTTCTCCAGTCCTGAGGTTACCTCTGTGGAACAGAGCATTTCCCATGCTGACTCGGCCCTTCATTGCATAACATTGGTTCACACACCTTGACACTTCTGCAGAAAGAACTTCGAGAAATGCTAACTTTTGGAACTCCCTGACTTCTGCCTACATCATCATACTTGTGTTTACCATCCCCAGAATTGGAGTCCCCTTCTGGGAGCCAGGCTGTCTCCTTTCTGCTCAGATGCACATTTGCTCCTTTATGAAATCACTCCAGATAAACTTCAACAGGCCACAAAATTCCACTTATTTCAGAAACCACATTTTTGTGCAACAATTAGACAGTAGTCTTTCAGAAGCACAAATCACATGTGTTATTTCTTTGCTCAAATCCCTCCAATGGCTTCCCCAAACACAACACAGAGACTCTTAGGGTCCAAAGATCTGTCTTTTCTGGGTTTTCAACCTAAATTACCATTGCTCTACGTTTGGTCACCCTGGCTTCTTGACCACCTTCAAGGACACGGAGCTCAACCTGCCTTTGGCTTGTCTCTCCTGTTTGGGGATGCTCCCCCCACGGTGGCTTTGTCCCTCTCCTCAGTCAGTTCATTCTGGGCCTCTGACCTCAAGCCTCTACTTCCTCCATCTGCTACTTTTTGACTTCAGCCTTGCTTTATTCTGGGTCTCACCACTGCCTGCATTGTGTTATTTGTTCATTAGACTGCTTAGAGGAATGCCTTGCACATGGTGGAATTAAAAAATAGTGAATAAGTGGAAAATGCATTTGGCCAGAGTTCAAATTCTGATTGATTCAGTGGAACAACTGAGGCTATACTTAGATTCCCATCTTACAGAGTTACTTGTTTGAATATAATAAGTGAAACAACCTTATTTCATTTTTATCATTACATAGGTCTCAATAAACCAAGTATTAGTCTGCAAATTAAATAAGAGAGGAATAATATTTTACTTCTGATTCCGTATCTGATAGTAATAAGCATAGGAACTTACAGATGAGGCACTGTAAACAAGACACACTGATTAGCACAGCCCATTAAACCTCCCAAAATACGCATTGTTCAAAGTACTCCTGTGTGAAAGGAGTTAATAAAATGACAGTTTTATTAACCCTTTCTGTTATTTTCAAAGTAAAAAACCATTTTATCTAAGTAAGTACCAACTTTGACCTTTATGAAGAATCTACACTGTCTCAGTGCCTGCTAAGCAGATTCATAGATTTCATCTGTGTTTTGTACTGAATGTAAGGTACATTCTAACTCTCAGGCAGTAAGACACAGGCCTTATTTTATACACTCACCTGAGTTCTTTAGTTAACTAGAATCATTTTGAGGACTCTGGAAACTTTAAATAGATGTTGGGGCTAAAATCAATAAATGAATGAATGAATGAAACTGTTAAGGAGAGCTTCAATGAACCTTACACTGAACTGACCAGTAAATGAAATGTGCTTTACTTTGACATTCATCTCTGGAAAGCAGCATGGGGTGTGCCTGGTTGTACAGTTCTTGTCTCAGGGTTGGAATTGACCCTCCCTGTGTTGAAAAAGAGCAGCTGTGATCACACGAGACCCTCATGAGATCAGGCCTATTGACATTCTTTCTTGGCAGGAGAGGGAGTTCGTGAGATTCCTAAGCTACCCCTGCATCAGTGTGGATGAGGTTATACAGACAGTGAGCAATTGCTGAAGTATGTGTGTGGGCTCTTTGGTGTTATAGCTGTTTGTGAGTTGTACAGGACACTTCCTGATGATGCACTTGCCTTTGAGTCACCCATACTCCTGAAAGTAGCCCCAAATAACTCATTGGTTCACCAAGCTGAACTGGGTGGAATCCTTTCTTTGCTCTACCAGTCAATACATCTGGGGCATACTGACATTTCTTTATATTTCCTCAGAAACAAACTACATACTATGTTGCCCAAGTTCATGTATAGTAAACTTAATCCCAATGTAAGAGTATAAAAATGTGGAATCCTGGGTGGTGGTGGGGGTAGGGGGGGTGATTAGGTCCTGAGGGCTCTGCCCTCATGAATGGGTTAATTTTATTGTGAGAGTGGATTCATTATTTCTAGAATTATTTTATTATAAAAGTGACTTTAGCTGCTTGATCTTGGATTTCCCACACTCTAGAACTATAAAACAAAAATGTCTACTCTCTACAAATCACCCCATTTGTGGTATTCTGTTATAGCATCACAAAGCACACTAAGATAGCAAGTCACCCAGCGTCTTGAAGTCTTAGTTTCTTCAGTTGAAAATTGGCATTCTTATAGCCTATCCTGCTTATAGCTGTTGTGAAGATTACATTTGAAAATCCACGCACATTTTGGCATAGAGGTAGATAACTATTCCTCCACCACCGTTTTAGTTTTTCTGCCGCTAAATTCACTGCCTAGTACATAATGAAGACTGAGTAAGTGTTAGCTAACATAACTCCTCACCCAGATGTCTCCACCTCCGAAAGCTCAATCCATCATCGATCAGTGCACACCTTCTGAAAGACTTTCTTATTTCTGGTCTTCAACTGGATGTTGTAAGGAGATGCATATGCAAGTGAGATAGATACTGGAGATGGTTATTAGAGACAAATAAATGTACAATATTATAATTTAAAAAGTAGGTAGACCATGAGAATTGAAAAGAAATGGAAACGAGAGGCACTTGGATCTGTCGTGCTTTGGAGGATAAACTCTGCTTTCTATACAGAAAGAGAAAAGGACTCTTCAAAGATGGTCAACAAGGGAATTAAGGAGCAAGGCCGGGTGAAGAAGCATAGGGACTACAGCAAGAAGGGCAATTATGCGTGGGAAGGCCAGGGGATCCAGGGAGGCAATATGGAAGAAGAGATGGATTGTGGTAGCCGTGAATGAGTTTCAGGAGATCAGGGGTCCAACCTTAGTTGCCAGGAGTGATAGTGTCTATAACACAGACAAGGTCTCAAGAGGAGAGGTGGGTAGGGTGGAACAGGAAATAGATGATACCATGGGGAAGAAGAGTAGATCTGGGACTGAGGCCCCCGGGGGAGGAGGACAGGATGGGTAAGTGGAGGATATGAGTTAAGAAAAGAGATGTTTTTGCAGAGCTCAGAAATGGAACAGGAAAAGGATGGCCAGCAACTGATAGTGTACTTTGACCTGGGTATTCTGCCTTATGTCCTTGTCTGGTGTCATCTCCTCTCATGTCCTATGTGGGGTTTTTTTTTTGAGGCTGGTGGCCACTTTGAAATTTAAACAAAAGCCAAGTTTCAGGCCCAGGGTTACACAGCCCCTTAGAGCAGAGCCTGGATCTAGACTCTACTCCTTAAACCTTTTCATTTCTGTATCATGCAAGGATAGGGGGACTGCTATACATACAGGATTGAGACTGGGCCACCCTTTCCTGTTTGCTCACAGAATGAGTCAGAGGCTTAGAGGAAAATTGGGAAGTAAAGAGGGAGGAAGGAGAAAGAAGGTCCTTTAGGGTGAGATAAGGATTTAGGGGAGAAAATTCATTAAAAACTCTGTGGGAAAATATATTAGGGAATTGAATAAGCAAAGAGCAAGGGGACTTGCAAAGGGAGCACATGATGCCATTCATGAGGCAGGGAGAGTGGGTGAGAAAACCTGGAAGCCGTGCCAGGCTGGGGTCTCCTTAGCAGGCACAGACCAGCCCTGCTCGCCCCCACCCCGCCCCCTGAGTGGGCAGCACTGTGCTCTGTACCTATTGAGGGTACAGTAAGGCTGTGGTGCTCTGGAAAAATGGTGAACTTAGTGGGTCTGAGAGCAACCCAAACCCAGATTCAAACTCAGTTCCTGACTCAGGCTCTGTGGAGAACCTGCTCCCAAAGAGCTATGAGAGACAGATAGATGTACAGTTTCTAACACAGGCTGCTACATACACTTCACCTAGCATGTGTGTAAAAGCCGAGAAATGTAACTGTATCAAATAAAGGGGAAAAGATTTAAGGAATGGTTGTTGTTATTGATTTGAAGGAAATTGTGCTCTGAAAGCATTTTGTATAATCTAAAGGCTTCGTGCATTCTGTGGATAGTATTTCTTGTTATGCACCAAGTAAAGAACTTATGATAGTAAGAGTCCACGTGCTCCTTGGATTAGTGTTTCCGCACCTTCCTAACATCTCTTTCATACTGCGTGAACTTATTTTTCATTTAATGATGATAACTCACCCAAAGTGTTTTTCACTTACATTTTCTGGTTTCATCTATTAGGCTAATTCACCAGAGTCTCTTATTACCCCTGTTATCTATCAGGCAGACTAAGTCTCATGCACCGGGTGGGATTTCCTCAGGGCCCCATAGTTTTTCTACCTTCAAGGTCTATATTTCTGAAAAATCAATTAACTCTGAGAGAGAGAGACAGAGGAATAGAGAGGGAGAGGGAGAGGGAGAGGGAGAGACAGAGGGATAGAGAGGGAGAGGGAGAGAGAGAGGGATAGAGAGAGAGAGGGAGAGAGAGAGAGAGAGAGAGAGAGAGAGAGAGAGAGAGAGAGAGAGAGCGCTCAAGTGTGTGGAGGTCAGAGGACAACTTTCTGGAATTGATTCTCTCCTTTCACCAGGTAGGTCCTGAAGATCAAACTCAGGTTGGGTTGATGGCAAGAGCTTTCACCGACTGAGCCGTCATTCTGGCCTTCATTTTTAAAAATGTGACAAATAAATCTGGTGCTCTTCCCCAGAGCTAGGTTGCTGTGACTTGGTTATATGGAAAAGGTGTGGTGGGGTACAGGGGTTAAGAAGCAGCGTTTGGGGCAGAGGAAACCAGGGTGGCCACCCTGAAACTTCATTTCCAGTTACTTATCATCTCTGATCCTTACCTTCTTCAAACTGTCAAATAGTCCTTCTAATCCATCACCTGGCACTGACTAATGTAACGTGTACTGATATCAGCCACTCGGTGCTTATATCATGCAGTCTGTCACAGATCTACAATTCACCTAATTATTTTTTAACACAAAGTGGCCCTTCTCATGCCAGCTTGCTGGTAGATACAGTAAAGCCAAAGTCTCCAGGGCTTAGACGACTGGCTAAAGAGCAGACTGAGTCACACAGTCTGTTTCCAAAGTGAGTCACTGGGTAGCTAGCATTTGTCTTAGCAAGAGTCAGGGCTAGGGAAGAAGGGAGACCTTCTGACAGGGTTGGTGCTACATGGAATTGATAATAGGATTTGTGCTTTCTGAGGAGAACAGCTCTGTGCAGGTCTATGGGTGTTCCACCAGATGAGTTATTTAAGCTTACAGTTGCTCCCAGTGTTTATGTGTTGCTGGCCCATCTCTTTTTACTTCTCAAAAAAGCTTCTCTTAGAAACATAAACCATTCTTGTTGTGTGGCCTTGGCCAAGTCTCCCTCTTTTCTAGTCTGCATTCAAATCATGTATTAAGTGATAAGACTGTGTCTATTATCACTAAGATTCATCCTGCTTTGGTGTTCAGACTGTCAAACAGAAGCTGGAGTTTCAGGTATGTTCTTTTGGCAAAACAGGCTCCACTCATTTCCTGGATTTTGACACATCACCCTGCAATTCCTCCCTGGCTCCCAGGGCACCTCATGCCAGCTAATGGTTTTCCATCCTGTCTATAGCTCTTCTGTCTTACAGGCATAAAATTTGGTACTGACTATGGGGAGACTCAGAATTTTCAAAGCACCCAAGTAGCCCAAAAGGCTACTTCCCTCTCCAGCGCCCCAGCTGACAGCTCTGGAGCCAGAGGGCTGGTTGTGATTTCAAACAAAACCATTTGTCACTTCCCATTTATGGCTGGTTGTTGTGGTTACCAAACACATGGACATACATGGAATTTACTTTTCCTCTCCTTCTCGCTCATGTTTCTAACAGTGAGGTGGAGCCACTGTGGGATTGGCTTGGTGATGTGAGTCACTGGGTACAGCGCATGTATCCATTTGTCAGCATTTTATCGGTCGTGTTATTGAAGTATCTAAGGCCCTGTGGATCCTGGAGGCCCAGCTTGACTCCTTTTCTTCCCCCTAGTTGGCTTCTGTGCTCCCATATGTCATAAACAAGCTGAGCAATGGCTACAGATACATTCTGTAATGGAAGAAATGCCTGTTCAGATTGGGCCCAGGCCCATGCACACTTGACCAGCTTGTAGGCCAACAATGGTTGAAATTATCCAATAATTTTCAGAAATGAGCAGATGAGCAAAGAACTGAATTGGGACTGAGCTGGAGCTTGATTACTAACCACAGTGTACACTTGGGTCCTATATTTGCACCCCTGTAAGGGCATGTGCTTATGGAATCAGGAAAGGAAAGGAAAATTCACCTAGTTTTCCAGAACCAGTTGCTTGGTGGGAAGTATTTGTTGCAATATACTGAAAATTGTGGAACATCATTTGGGCCCTGAGAAGACCCTCTGAGAATGAAATAGCAAGAGAACTCTTGAAGAGTGCTGTGTTCAATTAACAATACCTGTCGTGGACCTTGGGTGGGTGGATGGGTGGGTGGGAGCGTGAGAGGAGTGTGAGAGGGGAGGGGAAGGCGGGAGGGGAGGGGAGGGGAGGGGAGGAGAGAGAGGGGAGGGTCTGGCACTGTGCAAGATCTCTAATCCTCCAAACAGCTGCAAACATTTCACAATTAGAAATTAACAGTAATGAACTTTCAGATCTGTGACCATTTCAATTTTCTTAGTGAGATCAGTTTCAGGACATCTCATCTTCAAATAGCCAAGTCACTGGCAAAGAGTGTCTCTGGGACAAGTATTACATGCACCGCACATGACAGGTCTGATTAAATGTTCCATACCAGAACCATATGGACACAAAGCCATCATGAAGAAATATATTCTGCAACTCCCAAGGGCACTGAATGCAGGATGAGTGTATGCATTTTCAGAAAAATGTCTATCCCATGCACTTACTGTTTTCATAATATAGACCATAAAAGCAGATCTTTCCCATCCTCTCTTCCAGATCTTTGCTCATATTTGGTGCATGTGTTTAAAAATGGCTAAGAAATATTGCCAGTAATAAAGCGTAGGCAGTTCTTTGAGAAGTGTGGAGATGTTTGGATGCAGGGAAGGGAGCTGCCTTGACAGAAAGAAATATGGAAGTGGTTGGGAAACATGCTCAACAACATTTTGGGGCAGCCAGAAAGCTGGGTAAATCTTCAGCTAAAGCACAAATTCTGATGAGTGCAAAATCATCCCATATTCCAACTTACTGGGTCCACGTTTGGAAATAATATCCAGGTCCAGACATCATAATCAGAATGGTGAGCTGTTTGGAACCAAATGCAATTATGCAAGGTTGGGAAATTTGGGAGAAGAGACTTAGGGAGGCAAAGGTGCCCCAGGATTGCATCTGGGGATACATCGGCTCTGTCTCTATTGGGCCCCATTTCATTCTTCCGCAGATGAGATTCCTGCATAAAGGCACAGCTTGGATCATCTAGGAAAACAGATTCTAAGATGAAGATTTTCTGAGTCCCCTTAATAAGGGCAGCTGGGTGAGAAGGAAGGCAGCAGGCAAGATTGGAGAGTAGGTGGGCTACAGCATTCTTACATGGCTTTAACCCACTCCAGGAGGAGCTGGAGCAGGACTAGATCTTCAGGTTTTCTTGAATTGAGGCAGAGGAGCAGGGTGTCATTACAGCTCTGTAATCCAGTCACCAGATGTGGGCTAGCTGCATCCTGGGAAGACATAACCATGGATTGGGCAGCTCCCTCTGCTTAGGTGAAGGACTCAGCCTTGTGTGCCTGAAGCTGGGGCAGTGTCAATGCATCGTTCTGATTTGGCAGTGCATCTGATGGCCCATCTCAACACCCACCACAGCCCAGCAATGGATAGCTACTAGTGGTCCCAGGTTTGTATTTGTCTAGCTCTGTGGTTACAGAGATAAAACATTTTTCATGTAGCTCAGGGGTTTTGAGATTTGTTTGCTTGTTTTTTGTCATTTTGAGACAGGGTCTCCCTATAGCCCCAAACTGGCCTGGAACTTGCTATGGAGAGCAGGCTGGCCTTGATCTCACAGAGATCTGCCTCTGCCTCCTGAATGCTGGGACTGAAGGTGTGTGCCATCATGCCTGGCTCATTTGAGTTTTTAAAAGTCCAAGAGAAGTACTCTGATTGGATGTAGCCAGAAACTGAGGAGTTAAGGCGGATCGAATTTGAATCACGTTTACCATTGCAGGAAGGTGGGCGGAGCTGGGTAGCGGCAGAAGCAGGGGTGCCTAATACTGTGAGGGGATGCCCCCACATTTAGCCCACTTTAGCCATCCAGAGGATTAGGAAGTTTGGCTTTGGGTGGCATGAGAAGGCAGAGAGAGCAAGTCCAACTCAAAAGCACTGTTTTTTCGTGAGCACAGGAAGAAGCTCCTGGGTCAGAAAGCATTCCAGCAAAGGCCGGATGTTGCTCTCTTTCTAGTAGTCTGTGGAGGGTTCTCCGTATTTGGATTACATCTGAAATACAGGGGGAAGTTTAAAGGGATGCTAATTGTTAGATACTGACTCTGTAGGTTCGATATGGGGCCCAAGGCTCTATTTTCAGGATTCCTTGGTTGATTTTCAGATGCTGCCATGTTTGGAAGCATGAGTAGAGCACTGAGGTAGACATTTTAGTCACTTTACTCTGGTTGAATTGTGTATTTAGTTCCAGAATGGAGTGTGGGAGGAGAGACAAAGGAATTGCCACAGTTTGCTCACCTTGTCGTTTCTTTATCTGAGAGGTGAAACCCTGAGCCATCCCAGAATTTAAAACTCACTGGACTAGATTTCTATATCATCTTCCAATTGTAAAGATTAATTAATACCATGGATTTTACAGGTAAAACAAAGCAATGTATTTATTTACTGTTCTTTGCTGTTTCAAACATTTATTGGCATTTCTGCTAAGTCTTATTTGGTGAAACAGGACATTTACTGAGCTTGTCTTTTTTCATATTTATATTGTTTGAGAATTTCATAACGTGTATAATGTATTTTGATCAAATCTACCCCCTTT
This sequence comes from Nannospalax galili, assembly GCF_000622305.1. NCBI lineage: Eukaryota > Metazoa > Chordata > Mammalia > Rodentia > Spalacidae > Nannospalax > Nannospalax galili. Next base: position 385,934 of record NW_008342110.1, on the reverse strand, counting down.
CCCTACCATTCAATTCCTCCTCTATCCTCCCCCATTTTTGCCTTCCAGTTTCATGTGCTCTTTTCTTAAAGCCACGAGTCCACTTAATGCTGCCTATACATATATAAACTGGCTTTTATTTATAAATGCTTGCTCAATCCAGCGTGAGGACACCAGTGGCTATGGTGTCTTTCTTTACCAAGAGTAAAGAAAGAAAACAAATGTGAGTTACTTTTGAAATCTCTGTAGTCATGACAGTTCTCTTCTGATTCAGAAAAAGTAGTATTTTGGGCTCCAGTGAATCTGGAGCTGTAGTCCCCTCCCATGACCTGGAGCTGTGGTCCCCCTACATGAGCCCGAAGCTTTGCATCCCTACCATGAGCCATGGTTCTGCATCCTTCTGGTTGTTGATGGAGCAGAGCAGAGCATGGAGGACGTCCTGATACTGGGCGGCAGTTTCAGCCTTCTTTACAACCTCCTGTTCTGAAGTCACAGGTTTTGTATGGCAAAGGCTTTGTCTCTTATACTGGGGACAGGGGAGGCCCCTGCTATTTGCAGAGTCTGGTCGTGAGAGGACCAATTCTCTGGAATGGACCTCCCACCTCCCCTGAGGACCAGCTGTGGTTCTCATTCCACACATGGTCCTGGCTATCCAGGCCTTAATGTTGGAGTTCTCCCATTACCAGGCACCAAGAGATATTCCATTATTTTTCTATTACTCTTCTATAGCCCCAGTGTACCTTCACCTATGCCTTAATTAAATTTCTAGGGAAAAAAATCACAGTCTGGGAAGGTTAAAAAAAAAAAAAAAAGAAATGCTGTAACAACTAAACTGATAAAATTTTCAAACTAAAAATATTTAATTGTGTCTTTGAATATAAATTCTAAATTCTGTGTATCTATTATAAAATTGATATGTAAGTTTGAATGTTGATTACTAACAAAATGGTACTACCAAACTTCAACAATAATGTGAATTTAGTCACCATTCCTATAATGTGAGTTTGCCATTCACTCCTTTTCCAAATTCTCCAACTTACATAAAGTCTTTCAATGTAGTCATGTTACTTCTTAAAGAAACAATGCTAATAAAATATTTTAAATTTTAATTTATTATTTTATTTTATTTTTGTCTTTTTGAAGCAGGGTCTCCCTGTAGCCCCAGCTGTCCTGGAACTCACTATGTAGGCCAAGCTGGCCTTGAACTCACAGAGATCGATCCACCTGCCTCTGCCTCCCAAGTGCTGGGACTACAGGTGTGTGCCACCATGTCCGGCTCTATTATTTTATTTTATGTGTATGAGTGTGCTGAATGTGTATTTTTGAAGCTGTTCAGTCTTGTTAATGAGTTCTGCCCATTGCCATCAAAGTGCAGTGTGCATCAAGCCTAACTCAGTGGCAGTGTGCATCAATCCTAATTCAGTGTGCAGTGTGCATCAATCCTAACTCTTGGGTTTACTTTTTCCCTCTGAGCATTTTCTTGGTAAATGTTTTATTGAATTTTTGTGCATTTCATACAGTACATCTTAATCATCTCTATAATCCCTTCCCCATTGGCACAGTCCCATAGCTCTTCCCCACCCCCACTGGAGTTCGTATAATCTGATTAAGGCCTGTTAAGTTAGTGTCTCCAAATGTATCTCAGTGCAAGTTCATCCACTGAAGTCTAGTCAACCTATCTGGAGTCCCTCCCTTTAAGAAGTTTAGACCTTTTTCACCCAGCAGTAATCAGCTGCCAATAATTCTTCGACTAAGATTGGGACCTGCTGCCCATTTCCACAGTCCTGTGTTGAGTTTTCATCTTGAGTTGCGTGGGTCTTGAGCATGTTGACACCATTGCTGTAGGTTCATATGAGCAAGTTTCCAGGAGCCTGTAGGACTTTATTTCCATATGTCATGCACCTCCTCCCTGGATCTTACAATCATTTTGACCCCTCTTCTGAAATGGTCCCTGAGTCCTGGGTAGGTGGAGTTTAATACAGGAGTTTGTCCAATGACCCACACTCTGTATACCTTTATTCTCTACATTTTGTCCATTTGTGACCTTTTGTGTTCCTGGCCCTCTGTTGAATGAGGGAACTTCACTGATGAGAACTGAGAGATGTATTAGTGTCCACTTTACCCCTTGTTCTATGTTATGTGAGTATTAGGTTTAGAGGTTGCATTGTAGATTAGCCGCTTACACTTGGGCAATTCACAGACAATCTCTGTGCATGACCAGTTGTGGAACTCTGTAATGATCTCCATCTGTTGCAAAAGAAACTTCTTTGATGAGTGGTGACTGGGAGACTTGTCTGTAAGAAATTACATTTTTGTAGTGATGTGACAGCCTTGGGGTTTTCTCTATGATCTATGGCCTCTCTAGCCCTGTGTATTTGACTATGATTACAGTACTGTACATGAGTTCCCTCCTATTGACTGGGCTTTTAGTCTGATTAGATAGCTTCTGATTTACCGCCAAAATAAAAGTGCCACTACTGCACCAATGTCATATGCTGTGCTGGTCATTGATGTGATTATTAGGCCTTAAAGCTTGGGTTGGACCATTGATTGATGTTCTCCCTTACCAGCTTGTGTAGTACTTTCCAAAGCTATGAGAGCTAGCCTTCAGGAGAGGTGGCTTCCAGGTCAGTTCCAGTTCCATTTCTCCAAATCCTGTGTCCAAAGAATGCCCTGACTTCAGGATAGAGCCTTACCTTTAAGTTCTGGGAGGCAATCAAGGGTTATGGCAATAGCCTATGTAATTTTCAAGTCTCTTGGACTACCCTGGCCAACAGTTCAAAGGAAGGTTTCTGCTGTCTGGCACTGTTTCTTGCTATGTAGTCTTCAGCTATATACTTGCACTCATGTAGAGATATTGTATGTGTAATTTCTCAGTAGGCTTTTGAAATGATATTTTACACTGGCTAGGCATTATTTATTTCTCCTCTCCCTCCCCCTGTCTAACCCTCCCTCCATGCCCTCTCCATTTAAAGTATACTCATTTTACCCATTTCTTCTTTGATGATATCTGTCTATGCACATCTTTATATATCAGTATGGCATTTATAATACTGGCTTTTGAAGTTATAAAAGAGTGCATAGCTGTAATGTCTGTGGTTGATTTTATCTGACTCTAATTCAGGGATACTTGGGTGATTTCTTTCTATCTTACCACCATATGTACAGCAATGTCCCATACAATTTGAACCTGCCCTCACCCGTACCTTTCCCATCCCCAGAACTCCCAGCCTTGAAAGGAATATCTTTCCCTGACTTCTGAAAGCTTTCACTCTGTTCCCTCCATCCCCTCATATGTGACCAAGTAGCCTCATAGTCTGGCTCAGCCCCTCTCTGCTTTCATTGCTTTCACAGAGCTGAGGAACTTCTGGTCACAACGAATAAGCAAGGTTTCCAGCTTTATCACATAAAGAGTTCTCAAGAAATTCAGTGCACTGTGGTAGTAGCTGTAATTATGACCATGATTATTTTTTAATTCATTGTTACCATCTTATCCATTATCCATCCAATTGAATGCCACTCTGGCTCACAAACATTTGGCCAATGAGTGGCTGATTTCAATAGTCATTTTTGGGGGTAAGGGTAGGCATCAAGTGTTCTTTTGAGTGTTAAATAAGAATTGCTTATAGTTTAAGATCATATTCATAACCTTCCATGTTTAACTGATAATTTAAAATAATATATAAAAATTCAAAGAATGAATGAATGATCAAAGGCAAAATACTCTCAATGTCCAAGGAGTATACCCAGAGAACTCGTCCTATTGCAAAGACAATTGTACGTCCATGTTTGTTGCTGCTCTTTTCACAATAGCTAAAAGATGGAAGCAACCTAAGTGTCAGTATCAACCTCAACTGAGAGGTGGATAATGAAAATGTGGTTCATTTATATGATGGAGTTTTACTCAGCAGTAAAAAAAAGATAAAATCATGAAATTTTCAGGTAAATGGATGGAACTAGAAACTGTTATAGTAACTCAGACTCAGAAAAAAAAAAAAAAAAACTATGTATGTTCTTCCTCATATGCGGATCCTAGCACCAAATCCTGATGAGTGAGTATGTATCCAGACATAACTACAAGAACCAGGACAATGAAAAGGAACCAGGGAGGCAAAGGAAAAGAAAGAATCTGAAAGAGAAGAACAGTAGGAAATGGGCCTAATAAGGGAGATATGGATAAAAATGGGGTTATTTTAAGGGGAGTGGGGAGGGAAGGTTATATAAGGAACCTAGGGGATAAAAGGAAAGAAGGGACTCAAGAGAGGTGGGACCATAGGAGAAGGGTATTAGTAAGGGAGAAATGGGAAAAATGGGGGCACCTTAAATGGAGAAACCATGATGGAAGGGTTAGACAATGCAAGAGATAAATAATGCCTAGCTGGTTTTACAAAACCAGAGGGACCCATATTAGTCCTGTAACCTACTGAAAAATTATATATACAAGTAGATCAAGGAATATAATATCTGTCTAGGCAAGGTTTATCTGAGAACGTTTGGTCTTTGCCCAATCTTTATCTGCATGGCACACGGTAATTAAAAGTACCAGACTGGTGGAACTAACCTCGGATGTTTAAAGGCCATACTTTGAGACCTATACGAATCTGGTCAGAGGGACATAAAGGACAGTTTTTGCTCCTTGCTCTCCAAGGTTGACTAAGTTCCAGGAGAATATGGAGAATCTCTCAAAATGTTCTGTAACTGTGGTGAGTCACCTGTCCTCTTGATCAAATAGCCTGTGGAGACCCCACCAGATGGACTTGAACCAGTGTCCAGTCTACAAAGAGGAGGGTCAACACAGAGGAAACATTTCCTCTATGCTTCCAAGTGAAGCCAGCCATGGTCAAGTAGGACCTTTGACTTATCTTCACATAGACGGAACTGGTAAAAGAAAGGAGCCAGGGCCTCCTCCTAAGCTCATGTGACCTCTGAGGAACAGATCTTCAAACGACCTTAAGATTAAAAGGAAATTGGTTTATCTGGGCCAACTGTACGGTCTTAAACACCCAAAAGGAAAGTATAACCAAAGATTAAAGGGGTCAATATAATTTTTTAAAAACTTTTACAAAAACTTTGTTGAGAATTTCATACATGCATACAAGGTTATTTTGATCAAATCCATGCTCACTCCCTCCCCTCCAAAATTCCCCCCTCTGAAGAGGTAACCTTAAAATCTTTTAAGGATTAGATACAAGCTCCCAAATACTTTTGAAATTTTTGGCCTTTGGAACAGAGTATGTTGCTAACAGGCCAAGGACATTTTGACTTTTAGCCCAGAAACCGGCTGCATTTCTTTGGGGTCTTTTTACTTTAACTGCATAGCCAATTCCTACCTCTTATTCTTATCACTCCATCCTCTGAAGGGGTTACCCAAATTGCCAATAGGGAATAGGGACGCAGACCACTCTTGCTTCTTCCATGCTGAACAGAGACGCAGGGTGAGGCAATTGGAGTACCCCTTCAGTGGGTCTATCTAAAAGACTCCCAAATTGCATAACTCTTGTCTCTAAGGGGAAAAGAAAGTCCTTGAATCATGAATAGGAGATGTGAAGGAGAAGTAAAGGCAAGAGTAATTAGCATTACAAGTTCTAGACAGGGAACTAGAAAAAAGTAAGAACAGGGCTATTTTCAAATGTTCATATGAGAGTCCATTGGAGTTTCTTGACAAGGGCTTCCAAAAGCATCCCTCTATTGGGTTCTTCCTCACTTTTCGTTTGTCTTCCAAGGCTGGACTAGTTGGCTGGGAAGAGCGGCTGGATACTCAGGTGAGGGTCCAGTGACCCTGCTTGGCACTCTTTTAATGAATGAGCACAACCGTCAACAAGTCCAATTGTGACTATGTTTAGCAATCAGGCTCGGCCGAAGACGCGAGGATGGTAGTTATTTCATGCAGAAGGGACTGCTGTATAGTATCATCTTATTAAAAGGACCTGGAATTTAAAAGGATTTGGTGCTAGGAGCCACATATGAGGGAGATTATACGTTGTTTGTTTTTCTGACTCTGTTACTTTGCTTAGTATAACAGTTTGTAGATCCACCCATTTACCTGCAAATTTCATAATTTCTCCTTTCTTTACTGCTGAATAGAGTACATGCAATTTGAGCCACCTGATATTTGACAAAGGTGCCAAGAACACACAGTGGAGGAAAGACAGCATCTTCAATGAATGGTGCTAGCAAAACTGTATCTCCCCCTGTAGAAGAATGAAACTAGATCCTTATCTTTTGCCTTGCACAAAAGTCAACTCCAAATGGATCAAAGACCTCAATGTGAAACCGGAAACCCTGAAACTATTAGAAGAAAATATTGACAGTAACTTACAGGATATAGGTGTAGGAAAGGATTTTCTAAATCAAACAGAAGTTGCTCAGAAATTAAGGTCAGCAATCAATAGTGGGACCTCATTAAACTAAAAGGCTTCTGTACAGCAAAAGAAACAATTAAAAAGTGAGGAGAAAACCCACAGAATGGAAAAAATCTTCACCAGTGACACATCTGACAGAGGTTTAACATCCAGAATATATAAAGAACTCAAAAAACAAAGAATCGAGAAACCAAATGACCCAATGAAAAGATGGGCTAAAGATCTAAACAGAGAGTTCTCAAAGGAAGAAATAAAGATGGCTAAGAAACATCTCAAAAAGTGTTCAACACTGTTAGTAATTAGGGAAATGCAAATTAAAAACACCTTAAGGTATCACCTTACCACCTAATCAGACTGGCTAGGATCAAGAGAACAAATGATACCAAATGCTGGCGAGGATGTGGAGAAAGGGGAACGCTCATTCACTGCTGGTGGGATTGCAAACTCATGCAGCCCCTATGGAAAACAGTGTGGAGAACTCTTAAAAATTAAAAATGAACCTGCCATATGACTGGTTATACCACTCCTTGGCATATACCCAAAGGACTCATCCTATTGTAGAGAAACTTGTACAACCATATTTGTTGCTGCTCTTTTCACAATAGCTAAGAGATGGAAGCAACCTAAGTGTCCCTCAACTAATGAGTAGTTAACAAAAATGTGGTATATTTACACAATCGAGTTCAATATGAGTTTTTAAGAGCCCATATGTACAGCTAAAGGCTACATAACAAGAAACAATGCCAGACAGGAGATATCTTCCTTTGAGTTGTTTTCCAGGGTGGCCCAGGAGACTCCCAGACAGTAACTCAGCATAGAACTGGGAAAATGAACAGCAGACCCAAATCTTATCTAAAGGAATATTGGCAACTGATTGCTGCTAGATAAGGAAGAGCTGATCTTCCTAAAACAAGGAACTCTAGATAGGCTGCCTAGATTCAGCAGATGGACAAGCACTGGAGAACAGCTGGGGTGCCGACAACACAGTGGACAGGAACAGGGATTACAGAGTATATGGGCTCCAGTTTGAGGGGGGGCACTATTTGATGATGCCATTTGGGATGTGGGTATATAGATGAATAAGATTGTTTGGGATGTTTGAGGTTGTTTGGGAAATACACAAAAAATCAACAAATTTAAAAAATGAATTATATTTGAGGAAGAAGCATAAAAATTTGCTTCATGTTAATTACTGGAGGTGAAACACATTACCATTGAAATCTACCTGATCATTTTATATCCATGCTCAGGTTCCAGGGATCTCAGAAAGTAACCAACTGTGACTAGTAATAATCAGATACATAGAGATTAGAGACGCATGTGCAAACATCTAAGTGTTAGTAGCATTAAAAATGAGGTTTTTTTTCTTGTATGAAACAGTATATTTTAAAATGAAATGGAGATCTTTTTTAAAGGTTAAAACGTCATTCAATTTTATGTCTCATACGGTTTATACTGAGTTCAATATTGTGTAACTATTAATTCAACTGTGAACCCCCAAATTTACAGCCAATACTGAAGGAGATGCATCTTTGCTCTGGAAATTGTTATTGAATATGTTAATGCCGTATTGAAATGCTTCTTCTAATCATGTGGTTATTAAATAAATAATTTTTTTAAAAGGTACAAAATGTTTTAGAGCAAAAACTCCCTCCTACCCTGGCTTCTGGCCAACTAGTTTCCGTAACCAGTGTCAACAGTGTCTTGGCAGCTGCCAGCCATATATTATGCAAATTCCTGCATCGTATTTTGCTCTGTTGTGCACAGGGTTCTGAACACTGTTTTTACCTTTCACTTAGCAATGCATCTTATAAATTTCTTATCCTTATGTTAAAACCCCCTTTCTTTTTTTCCTTTTTTTCTTCTTGCATTTCATGTTATCTGTTTTTGGTCTGCACACTGCTATCCAAGCATCTTGCACATGCTAGGTAGGCAGACATCCTAACATTGGGCTACATCTTTGCCCTTGGTATTTTGAGATAGGATGTCACTATGTAGCTCAGAGTATCCTTGAACTCTAAGTAATTCAGTCTCGCCTCTAATTTTCCTTTTGCCACTACTTTCCAAGTGCTGGGATTATAGGTATTCACCACCACCATGCTCAGATGTTTCTCAAATTTTTTTTCATGACTGCGTAATATACCATGATTTATTTAAACACTTTTCTCTTAATGGCCATGAGTCATTATTTTCTAATACTTAGCTATCCTGACCAGTGTTGTGATAAGAAACTTATTTCTTTGTCATTGTGCATGCCAGTTAATTGGTCAACAGGATAAATTTTCAAAGTGCAATTGCTGAACCAAAAGAATATATGAATTTATAATTTTGTTAGATACTGTTAAATTTCCTCCAAAGGCATAGCCCAAATTACATTGCTTCTCTTGGAGAATGTTTAATATGTATTTAATATTAGTATTGTTGATCATTTTAAAAGCTACTTGTATTTACTTTTCTGTGAATATCTCGTTTACCCTCTGTTCATTTTAAAATGGATGTTTGTGTTGCCTTACCATGTTTGCAGAAGTTCTTTTTATTTTAAGGCAACAATATATGTTCTCCTGAACTTTCCTCCATGGGTCGTCTCCTGAGTTTGCTCCTCATTATCTTATTATGCAGACATTTTAATTTTTACAAGGTCAGATTTATCAAATGTCATGCCATAGACTATTTGAAGGCCTTGAAACTCTGGAATTTTCAGCACGTGCACACACACACACACACACACACACACACAGGTTCTAGACTTGATTGCTACTGGAGACCTTGTGTCCCTTTCTATTTCTCACTTTGGGAGTGAGAATGCCTATCCAATGCAGTGTCTGCAGCTGGGAAGCAGTGTGCTTGCTTTCCAAGTTTAGAAGGCTGATACAGAGAGCCTCCCTCATCTCTGATTCAGATGATGAAACGAGATTCTTGGAGCTGGCAATGTTAAATGAAATCTAACACATAAAGCTGATTCAGAAATTAAGACTTTAAGGGATGTTTAGATGAGGTAAATGTATTTTACTTGTGGGATGGATGTAAAGTTTCAGTCTAAAGACTGAATGGTAGTTGGGGAAAAGGTTTCCCTTCAAATTCTTCTTCAGAATATAGCCTTATTTGTGATAAGATCTCTTGTATATGTCCTTAATGGAAGGGTGGAGGTGAGAACATTCTAGATTACTATGAGCTCCAAATGCAATTAGACAGAAAAGGAGACACAGAACGTAGGGATGGTGTGAAGACAGAGGTAAGTGGCATGTCTGTGAGCATGAAGGATCAAGATCACTGGCATCTAGACATCAGGAGATGAACATGGTGGTTTCTGTCCTCAGGGACTCTAAAAGAAGCTACCTCTGCTGACAACCTTGGTTCTGGTCTTCTGGCCTCCTGTACTGCTGTGAAACAAAATAAATTTTTGTGATTTTAAGTCACTTAATTTGTAGCAATTTCTAATGACAGTTCTAGGTAAGAAATTATAGACACTGATGTGGAGCCTAAGAGGAGCTGGCGGTGTAGATGGGAATATCAAGAAGTGGTGATTGAAGAAATAGATATTAAAAAGATCACCCAGTCAACAAATATTCATATCCTAAACATCTAAACTATGTTGGGGGTGAATCTTGTAAAAGCTGATGTGAATCAAATGTGTTCATTACAACATGCACATAATTTAGGATGTCTATACTGAGAAATCTGATGAGGCGAACCATAGAAAGTACTGTGTGTAGGGACACTGAGGAAGGAAACAAGAGTGTTGGGGAACTGGGAAATGATTATGAAGGGATCTTATCCATGAGGCCAAGGAGGGAAAACCATTGTGCTAGTTGTTATGTTAACATGTCATATGCAGCATCTCAGAGCTAATGAGTTCTTTGAAGGTTATTGTATTTTGTCACCTAGTTCTTTCAAAAGCCATTGGCTGGTACCGAACCAGGTGCAGAGACATGCGGAAGAACAACAAATGTGTCATCCCTGGCCTTTGTGACTTTTAGTATTTTAAGGAAACAAACATTAGCCCCAAACTATAAGATGTGGTGTTTTATTTCACCCGCAACAAGTGGCCCGTGGGAAGGTGCAAGTGGGAACTGGAAAGGGCCCATTTAACCTAGTTCTGAGGGAGAACCCAGTGTAGTAGCCTTGGATGCATGCAGCATGCCTTTTGCATATTACATGTCAACTGACATTAAAAGAGCCTGCCATTTTTTGCTTTAAAGATGAAAAATCTGAGGCCCAGAACAGTGTAGTGACTTCCATATTTTGTTAGAAAAGCCAACATTACGCTCCAAATCTGAACCCTGGGTCAGTGTTCTTATGGAAACTTGGCTGTCACCACACACTCACACACAGTTACACACACTTGTTTTTGTAGCCATGTATCATGTATCACGTATACATGATAAATAAGTTACTAAAAAGAAAATTCCATAAAATATTTGTTGACTCTTGAATCATACACATATGTGAAAAGCACCAGTGTAATTTTAGCTGTTCACCTATATTTTCATAATAAGCTATCAAACCCTGTTTTAGGAAGCATGTGCTGTTCTTCATTAATTTTGCGTTGGTTATCTTGTACTCGCTTCCCAATCTTTAGGAAATATTTCATGGCTTCTGTCATCTTTGTTGGGAGGTTCTGTGCCACAGACTTCTCAGGAGGGCCTGAGTGGATTTTCATGGCAAGAAAGTTATATTTAACTCCTGAACTCTCCACCCTGGGGACTCTCATGGCTTACTGCCAAAAAGTCAGCTGTGACACTTTTCTGCATGCCACAGAGACTTCTTTGTGCTCAGAAAAGAGCTTCACTCTTGCTGGAACTTGGCAGCTTCTCTTATGAGCCAGGGCCACTCAGAAAACCTGTGTTTACATGTACGAGTACAGGCAGTACCCCTCTTCAGGATAAGGCTTTTCCGCAAGCTGTGTTGAAGAGTAGGTCATCACTACAGATTTGATTTTCTCAGTCATGTTATTGATTCTTTTCAGCAGTCACAGATTCCACATCAAACTAGTAACACCCAGAGATGATTGGAAAACAAAGGTACAAATATCCAAAGCTAGTACATCATGCTTACTCCAGACTAGAAAAACAGTCACATTTGTTGATTATTGCAAAGAACATCACATGCTATGAACAACATATACAAGACAAGAAACGTCACTACACTATTAATTTGATATTCAGTGGCACATATTTTCCTTACCATGGAAAAGAAAAACAAGAGTTTTGAGAGCAGATACACCCAGTTGTAAATTTTTGCCTCAATACTTTTACACTGATTATTTGAGAAGAATTATATGTTCTGAGACTTCATTCCCTTCTCTGTAAGACGAGAGTCATATCTCCACAAATGATTAAAGAAGTTGGAGACCATGGAATACCCAGAGCTGTGCCTTACCATTAGTGGCAGCTAATGCATATGAATTTATCTCTATTGTTTCCTTTAATTTTTCAAAGTCAAAAATGCTGGAGGATGGTTTGGAGGACTCATAGCTCTGGAAAAACTATTTTGATAGTTTTGTTTTGTGGAAATGCATTTTTAGTAATATTAAGCCAATTGATTTTATTCTAAGTAAATTCATAATAGTTCCTAGAATTTTTATATCCCAATGTTTAGTAATACATAGATAGATGCACTGCTGATCTGCAGGAAAGTAATTTGACAGGGGGAAGAGATTCCTCAAATTTTGGCATTTATATAAAAAGCCAAAATAAGGAAATCCACAGTACAGATTTTATATTGACCATGAATTAAGAAAGGACAAAGAGCTGCTTCCCAGGGCCTGAAAGATCCACCACAGGCCTCTCTCTCCTACAGGCAGGCATCTCTCTGGGGTAACTCCATCACGCCCTCTGAGCCTTGACTCCCCTAGCCTCATTCACCCTCCCATCTCCCCTGCCTGTCTCTCCTCCTAGTTTGGGCCCTGCCCCATTCCTTGTCTTGGGGACCCAGACACCTGGGGAACCAACACTGCTTCCTGATCCTTTGCATCCAGACCAACTTAGGGCCTTCTCTGGGCCCCAGGAGCACTGCTTCTGGGTCTGGCCCCACCCTTACCTCCCTCTGCTTCCCAGGGCTTGCACCACCCACCCGCCTCTTTCTGGGACTAGAGCTGACCTTTCCTCTTCCTGATCCTTTGCATCCAGACCAACCCAGCTCCTCAGTGCAGTCCCCAGGAGACCTTGGGGCCTCTTCCCGCCTCATCTGCCTATGCATCACTGGGTGGCACAGACACCAGCTGCCCTAGACCAGCATCTTTCTTGGGCCAGGTTCCCAGGCCAGTCCAAACCCAAATTCTTGAGGCCAAAATCGTTCCTAGAAGGATCCAGACCTTAGGAGAAAGCCTGAAAACATCAGACCCTCACCTGAATTGGGCCTCTGTGGGAACTCCTGAAGACAAAAGCAATCTGGCCACTCTGATATAAAATCAAAAGAGAGAAGAGTCAGAAACTACAAAAGAAATTCACATGTCAAAATCACAGAGAAAAAATAATAACATGAAAAACTAAAATAACATATCCCCACCAAATTCCAGTAATCCTCTAGAGGAGCACAATGAGAATCCCCTAGAGACAATGCAGGACATGGAACTCAAAAGAACAATGATGAATATGATAAAAGAATTCAGTGAATTTAAAGAACACACAAACAAGGTAATCAAAGAACTGAAGAAAGATAGGGATAAACTTCTGAATGAATTCAGAAAATAGTTAGAAATACTGAAGAATACTCAGGCTGAAATGAAGAAGGATGGAAAACACTCAGTAAGCCAATTAGAAACGACACGAGAAAGTCTCACCAATAGGATGAATGAAATGGAAAACAGAGTATCAAGACTGGAAGATAAAGTGGACGAACTGGACCACTCAAGCAAAGATTATGAAACATTTAAGAAGTCATAAGAATGGAATATGCAGGAATTATGTAACACCATAAAAAGACCAAACGTGCGAATCACAGGCATACAGGA
>NW_008342110.1:370909-371975 GCF_000622305.1 Nannospalax galili | reverse complement strand
AGTAGAAAGTATGTCCTTTGGTGCTTGGGTGGAATACTCGGTAGATGTCTGTTAAGTCCATTTGATATGTGGTATTGTTTAATTAAGATGTCTCTCTGTTGAATGGTAAAAAATATACCAAGCAAATGGCACTAAGAAAAAAGCAGGTGTAGCAATTCTAATATCTGACAAAATGGACTTTAAAACTAATTGGAAGAGACAAAGAGGGTCACTTCATTTTGATCAAAGGAACAATGTCAAGAAGATATTACAATCATGAACATATATTCACCAAACTCTGGTGCACTAAACTTCATAAAAACAGTACTACAAGACTTTAAGACCCAGATTAATCCCAACTCTTTAATAGTAGGGGACTTCAATGCCCCACTGTCTCCATTAGATAGGTCAACAGGGCAGAGAGTTAACAGAGAGACATCTGAATTAAACAATACCATATATCAAATGGACTTAACAGACATCTACTCAGTATTCCACCCAAGCACCAAAGCACGTACTCAGCACCCAGCACCCCATGGAACCTTCTCCAAAATCGACCACATACTGGGGCACAAAACAAACCTCAATAAATACAAAAAGATTGAAATAATTCCATGCGTTCTAGCAGACCACAATGCAATAAAGCTTACAATCAACACCCAAAGACGCCGTAATCACCACATGAACACATGGAGATTAAACAACACACTCCTGAATGATGAATGGGTCAAAAGAGAAATTAAGAAAGAAATAAAAGTATTCCTGGAATTAAATGAAAAGGACAATAGAACATGATAAAACCTCTGGGACACACTAAAAGCAGTCCTTAGAGGGAATTTTATAGCTCTAAGTGCTACATCAAAAAATTGGAAAGAACACAAATAAATGACTTAACATTGCAACTCAACATGCCTGAAAAGCAATAGCAAACAAAACCAAAACCCAGCAGACAAGTAGAAATAACAAAAATTGAGGCAGAAATTAATGAAATTGAAACAAAGAAAACAATACAAAGAATCACAATTCCAAGAGTTGGTTCTTTGAAAAGATAAACAAGATTGACAGACCGCTAGCCCAGTTAACCAAA
>NW_008342110.1:370063-370480 GCF_000622305.1 Nannospalax galili | reverse complement strand
ATGGATTTACAGCAGAATTCTATCAGACATTTAAAGAAGATCTACATCCAATGCTACTTAATTTATTCAAGGATATAAATGGAGGGAGAACTTCCAAATTCCTTCTATGAAGCCAGCATCACTCTAATACCAAAACCAGGTAAAGATACAACCAAAAAAGAAAACTATAGACCATATCCTTAATAAACATAGATGCAAAAATTCCCAACAAGATATTTGCAAACTACATACAGGCACACATCAAAAACATCCCACCATGATCAAGTCGGCTTTATCCCAGAGATGCAGGGATGATTCAATATGCGTAAGTCAATAACGTCATAAATCATATACATGGACTCAAAGACAAGAACCATATGGTCATCTCAATAGATGCAGAGAAGGCCTTTGACAAAATTCAACATGCATTTATGTTCA
>NW_008342110.1:369187-369769 GCF_000622305.1 Nannospalax galili | reverse complement strand
ATTGTGAAAATGACCATCCTACCAAAAGTCATATATAGATTCCACACAATGCCAATCAAAATCCTCACGACATTTTTCACAGAATTGGACAAAAGTGTCCTAAGATTCAAATGGAAGCACAAAAGACCTTAGATAGCCAAAACAACCCTGAGCACTAAGAGCAATGCCAGGGGGATTACTATACCAGATTTCAAGCTGTATTACAGAGCTATAGTCATAAAAACTACGTGGTACTGGCACGAAAATAGACCCATAGAAAAATGGAACAAAATTGAAGACCCAAATTTGAGTAAATGCAATTTCTGCCACCTGATATTTGACAAAGGGGCCAATAACATTAACTGGAGGAAAGACAGCATGTTCAGCAAATGGTGCTGGCAAAACTGGATCTCCACCTGTAGAAGAATGAAACTAAACCCCTATCTTTCACCCTGCACAAAAGTCAATTCCAAATGGCTCAAAGACCTCAATGTAAAGCCAAAAACTCTGAAACTATTAGAAGAAAACATTGGGAAAAACCTACAACATACAGGCGTAGGAAAGGATTTTCTAAACCAGACATCAATTGCTCAGGAAACAAGG
>NW_008342110.1:363542-368631 GCF_000622305.1 Nannospalax galili | reverse complement strand
GAAAACTACAAATGAACCTACCATTTGACCCAGTTATACCACTCCTTGGCATATACCCAAAGAACTTGTCCTGTTGCAGAGACACTTGTACATCCATGTTTGTTGCTGCTCTTTTCACAATAGCTAAGAGATGGAAGCAACCTAGGTGTCCCCTAATTGAGTGGATAATGAAAATGTGGTTCATTTATATGATGGAGTTTTACTCAACAGTTAAGAAAGAAATCACGAAATTTTCAGGTAAATGGATGGAACTATAACTACTCTTATAGTAAGTGAAGTAACACAGACTCAGAAAAAAAAATCAACATATGTTCTCCCTCATATGTGGATCCTAGAACCAGACTCTGATAAATAAGTATGCAACCAGACATAACTACAGGAATCAGGATAATGGAAAGGAAACAGGGAGGTAAAGGAAAAGAAAGAACCTGAAAGAGAAGAACAATAGGAAACAGGCCTTAATATGGGAGATTTGGATAAAAATTGTTTTAGTTTAAGGGAGGGGAGAGGGAAGGGTATACAAGGAACCTAGGGGATAAAGGGAAAGAAGGAGCTCAAGAGAGGTAGGACGGTAGGAGAAGGGTATTATTAAGGGAGAAAGGGGGGGAAATGGGGGCACTGTAAGTGGGAAAACCTTGATGGAGGGGTAAGACAAAGCAAGAGATAAACAATGCCTATCTAGTTTTGAAAACCAGAGAGAACCATATTAGTCCTACAACCTACTGACAAATTATACATAACAGATCAAGAAATACTTGTCTAGGTAAGGTTTATCTGAGAACAACTGGTCTTTGCCCAAGAGTTATCTACATGACACACAGTAATTAAAAATACCAGACTGGTGGAACTAACCTTCTTGGGTGTTTAACAGATATACTTTGAGGTATATAATAATTTAGTCAGAGGGACATAAAGGACAGTTTTTGCTCCTTGCCCTCCTAGGTCGACTAGTTCCAGGGGACTATGAGCATCTCTCAAAATGTCCTATAATCGTGGTGGATCACCTGTCCTCTTGATCAAGGAGGCCGAGGAGTCCCCACCAGATGGGCTTGAACCAGTGTCCAGTCTATAAAAAGGAGTGTCAACACAGAGGAATCATTTCCTCCATGCTTCCAAGCGAAGCCAACCATAGTCAAGCAGGACCTTTGACTTATCTTCACATATGTGGAACTGGTAAAAGCAAGGAGCCAGGGGCTCCTCCCAAACCGATGTGACCCCTGAGGAACAGATCCTCAAACGACCTTAAGAGTAAAAATAAATCAGTTTATCTAGACCAACTGTATGGCCTTAAACACCCAAGGAAAGTATAACCAAAGATTAAATGGACCAGTATAATTTCATAAGAGTCCATATGCATAGCTAAAGGCTACATAACAAGCAACAATGCCAGACAGGTGATACCTTCTTTTGAGTTGTTGGCCAGGATGGCCAAAGGGATTCCCAGATTGTAATCCAGCATAGAACTGGAAAATTGAACAGCAGACCCCAATCTTATCCAAAGGAATATTGACAACTGATAACCACTAGATGAGGAACCGTTGACCCTCCTAAAACAAAGACCTCTAGATAGGCTGACTAGATTCACCAGAAGGGCAAGTAGTGGGGAATGGCTGGGAGTGCCTACTACATAGCAGACAGTAGCAGGGATGTCAGAGTATAAGGGCTCTAGTGGGGGGAGCGAGGCTATGGGGGGGTGCTACCTGGGAAGTGGGTGTATAAATAAATAAATAAATAAATAAGTAAATAAAAATAATTCTTCAAAGCATAAAAATTTGCTCCTTAATAATTAGTAGATGTGAAAAACATTACCATTGAAATCTACTTGATGACTTTATATCCATGCTCAGATGCCAAGGAGCTCAGAAAGTAATTGACTGTGACTAGTAATAATCAGATATATAGAGATTAGAAACACACATGCATCTTAGTGTCAATTGTATTAAAAATGAATTTTTCTGTTAAAAAAAAGGACGAAGATAAGAAAGAAAGAGAATTCTTATAAAACTGGGTGATAATACATTCAAAACCTTGAGTGAAAGTGTGGGGCATACAGAAATACAAGGGTTTCGTGAGTGAAAGTGCAAGCAGACAGAAACATGAAGGTTTAGTTAGCAGGAAGCGGCATGGGGGGTCGTAAACTCTGTGTCACGTGCAGCACATGGCAATGCCACAACGTGGCGGGACAGCAGAAGAGAAGCCATGCCTGGGGATGTGCATGCTGTGTTGGGGGAAGCCTGACCACCTCTACATGCTGAGCGTACCCAAGGCCCAAAAAGGAGATGGGAAGAGTAGAGAGGTTGGTGGACCAGAGGAAACGTGGTCAAGTTAAAAAAGTTCTAGACCGCAACACTTTGTGATCAGTGTCCACATTGGACAGACACAGTCAACGGGACATCAGTGTCATCTTGACTTCAAACACAGGTGTGGGTGTATCACACCCAGCTGATACTAGCTAATACTAGTAGAGGTGCCCAGAGTCTGAGACCAAAGTCAGGGATGTTCTAGAGCCCAGTGCACAGACTGTCATATCCTACTTCCAACCACATAATGACATTGTTCTTGTTTTCTCCTGCCCCAGTGCCATGGTAGGAAAGGACTGAGGAGGATAATCCTGAGCTGAACAGCAGAGTCCTCACGTTTGAATTACTTATCACTTCAGTTTATTCCTTGGAGGGGAAGGAAGGATGCCCAAGTGGTAAACCAAATTACCTCAATGTCAGAAATTCAGAAAAAAGTGCAGTCCTATTAGAAAGATAAAGAAATATCCCTTTCTGCCTGTATGATTGATTGAGTATAATTTTTATACTTGCTCCAAACACAAGCCTTTACCACAGTGTAAAGTGCTCAGTAGGAAGAGGCCTTTCAAGTCCTTAACAGCACACGGACCACCACGTGTTGTGAGCATCTGCTCAGTTGCCTGTCTGTCTTACTAACGTGAAGGAACCCAAAGCTAGGGTTCTATGCCATTAGCCTTCTCCAGCTTAGACAGTATTTGGCACAAGACAGATACTCAATAAATAGTTATAGCATTACTTAATGCCTGTGCCTTTTTAAAAATAACTGGCAAGAATCTTTTGCACAAACAAACCAAACACAAATATATCTAGGAACAAATACGTAGAAGAGAAAGGGAAGCATACAAGTTCAACTAGGGCCCATATTAGGAAGGCTAGACTGAACAGAGCAAACTGATCATTTTGTTTATGGAGTCCACTGATTCCTAGAAATCACAGAGCTCGTCAAAGTTCCTAGAAACTGTAGTGTTCTTCGGAGAACAGGATTGCATATTGCGATGTTAAATTTAACACAAGAACTGTGAATACTGTGCTAAATCAGATGTCAAATTATAGTCTAATATAGACCAGAATTGTAGGAGGTGACGGTTTAACACATTGACTCTTAAAAATTCAGAATGTTTGTTTATTATATAAGTGCTTCCCAAGATATAGTAAGCATGCTAGCAGAATACTGGTAATTTGGGGATATACAGATAAGTACCCCGTTTGTGTATTTAGTGAATATCTCCATGATGTCACACATCTTAGAGCTTTGGGTTAGACAAAATAGGCATCTGGAAGATGGACGTGAAGTGGACTGAAGAACAATGTGAAGTAGTGCTGCAGCCAGAACACAGATATGGCAAAAAGCACAGCTAAGCCAGGTAGCTGAGGTTACAGACGCTCAAGCAGTAAGCCGACTTTTTAGGGAAAAAAATTCAATTGTTTCCTAGTTTGAGGTGGTGAATTTCAACTTCAAGGACACCAAAATGTTACAAATTTGTGTTGTGTTTCCTTGGAACAAAAAGTGTTTCAAAACTTTCTGCTTCACCTAGGTCCATTGTCCTTTCATGGCTTTGTGTGGTAGCAGTCTACAGAAGCCCACATCTGGGGAAAGAGAGAAGGATTTTGATTAAACATATATCTCAGATTGAGGCAGAACTTCATGAGCTCTCTTCCAGCCATGGTGAGATTTTGACAGGCTTGATCTGGTGTAGGCCTTGTGCACGAAGTCCCAGCAGCTGTTTTCATGTGTGCATCTGTGCTGCCACATCCAGCAGATATTCTTTTACTCCAGATGTCTGTCTACTCCCTCTGGCTCTTATCCCTCTTCCATAGCTGTACCTGAGCCTTAGGGGTTGGGGGCAGGATACAGATGTTCATTCAGCACTGAGCACTGCATGGTCTTTTATTCTGGGAACATATGACTAATTGTGGATCTCTGCTAATTGCCATTTACTGTCAAAAGAAGCTTCTCTGATGAGGGTTAAGAAATACAGTAACCTAGAACTCAAAAGTAAGTCCTTACTGCTGAAGACAGGAAATATTTTGGACACAGAATTTGGAGCAATGGAGCTGGAACTGACCTGGAAGCTGCCACCTCCCTGAAGACCACCTCTCATAGTTTTGCAAGCTGCTAAGAGAGAACATCAGTCCATGTTCCAACCCCAGCTTTAAAGTTTAATAATTACACCAATGACCAGCACAGCAAACTATATTTGGGCAGTAGGAAAACTTTGCTCTTGGAGGTAATCAACAGCTACATAATTGGTTTTAAAGCACATTCAATGAGAGGGAACTCATGTGTGGCACTGTAAACATAGCCAGATACACATGACTGGAGAGGTCATAGATTTTATAGAAAACCCCAAGGTTGGGACTGGAGAGATGGCTCAGCGGTTAAGAGCACTGACTGCTCTTGCAGAGGACCTGGGTTCAATTCCCAACATCCACATGGCAGCTAACCACTGTCTGTAACTCCAGTATCAGGGGATCCAACACCTTCTTCTGACCTCTGCCAGCATTGCATGACATGGGTGCACTTACACACATGCAGGCAATATACTCACATAAAAATAAAAATAAAATATTTTTTTAAAATCCCAGGGGCTGGAGAGATGGTTCAGCAGTTAAGAACACTGACTGTTCTTACAGAAGACCTGGGTTCAAATCCCAGCACCCACATGGCAGCTAACAGCTGTCCATAACTCCAGTTAAAGGGAATCTGACAGCCTTTTCTGTCCTCTATGGGTGTTGCATGACACGGGTGCACTTACCTACATGCAGGCAATACATGCATACACATAAAATAA
>NW_008342110.1:325472-362866 GCF_000622305.1 Nannospalax galili | reverse complement strand
GAAGCAGGAAAAAAGTCTCACCCATGTTAAAGACTCTATAAGGCTGAGATGAGAGCTCCTGTGGTTGTGGAGAGTTAGAATGTTATAGGTCCATAGTCAAATTATCTGAGGCTAGATTTAACAGCCCCTTGAATAGCTATTCATTGCTCACTCGTGTTTGAACTTGTATCTATGATTACTAGGTAAATCCCTTGGGAATGTATTAACAGATTCCTAGCTTCCACCAACCCAAAGGTCAACATAGAGCATCTGAGGCCTACAGGAGATTTTCCTGCTTCACATGACCTGATGCAAAGTGCCTTAGTTTATTCTTTTGATCTGTAACTCTGAAAACTTCAGGAAACTGGGCTGGAGAGATGGCTCAGTGGTTAAGAACACTGTTCTTGCAGAAGACCTGGGGTTTGAATCCCAGCATTCACATGGTAGCTAACAACTGTCCTTAACTCCAGTTCCAGGGGATCCAACTGCCTCTTCTGTCCTCCGTGGGCACTGCACGACATGAGTGCACTTACCTACATGTAAGCAATACATGCATACACATAAAATAAAAATAATAAAATATTAAAAAAAATTTTAAAAAGTTTAAAGAGAAACTGCAGAGTATTAGTACTTTGGCTCCTCTCCTAACCTCACCTCTTTGTTTGGTTTTGTTTTTATTATTTTGAGATAGGTTCTCACTCTGTAGTCCATGCTGGCCTGGAACTCACTATGTAACCCAGGTTAGTCTTGAATTAATGGATGATCTTCCTGTCTTAGCTGTCCAAATTCTGGGATTTCAGGTGTGAGTTACCATGCCTGGGTATTTCTTTGAATTCTAGGTTTTGTCAGAGAATTTCTGCAGAAAATTAAGTTTTACTCTTCTATGATTCAACATCAACTCACTTTGCATTGCAGGGATTAAGATAATCTTGTTCTCATGATCTGGAGGAAGGGAGTCCCAGGCTTCCAATGAGAATTGACACACAGATGCAAAGCTTTTGAAAGCATTAAAAAACAAAGTATTGTTGTATAGCATGAAGTGGTTGAGTATTGAGTTTGACAAGCTTGGTATGGGGCTCTGGTTACATCATTAATTAGTTGTGGGACTCTGGGCCAGTGATACATTTAACTTGCTAAAAGTTAGATTCAAACTGAAGACCTGTGCTTAGGACACGCACTGTGGTGAGGGTGTCAAGTCAGACGAGGACAGTTTTAATGGAGACAACCTTGACGATGTGGAAGATGAAAGTCTAAATAATTGGAAAACACAAGGGAAGTCGCTGCTACATATATGACCAAGCATGAGGGGACCACATTCGAGGCACTTGAGCGCTCCAAATCTCAACATACTCCTCTGTGATGATGAAGACAGAAGGGTGATAGACCCTTTGCCTACCTCCATCATGGAACTCAAGGCCTGAAAGATCCCCATTTTCATTGGCTACTACCTGCCAAACAGAAGCTAGGAGGACTATAGCGTGGGTGAGCTCATCACTGACGGAGCTTGAACTGTCCTTACTCTGCCTGGGCTCCATTTCTGTGCTCACTTTATCCCCACCCAGCCACATAGATTCTTCATCTATAAAAAGATGAAAAATCATACTTAGCCTACAGTGCTGCTGTGCGAATCAAATGCAATTAAAAAGACACTGTTAGTCTATGGCTAGAATATTCTTACTGCTACATAATTGTTACTCATTTTAATGTTATTGCTTCACACACTAGTCAGTGTGTACATCTACACAAGTTGTTTTAAACATTTGGTCCTATTTTCAGAAACAGTACAGAAAGGTTTTCTCACTGAGATTTTGGAGTAAAGGTCACAAAGACACTTGGGTACACGAGGAATCTGAGAAAGTGCCAGAAAGAAAAGGCTGTGTGGGACCCTGGGTGAATGCCAGTCAATCAGGGTATTTATCTGGAAACCACCCTGTAATTTGGAAATGGAGCTGGAAGCCAAGGTGGGAAAGGGTGGGGCTGCTTCGGGCTTTCAGCATCCCTAAGCACTTTAAATCTCTTCCCCCTGTGAGTGCATGTAGAGTCAACAATGAGGCAGGCACCCACCCCACCTTCTCTGAACTATCTTCTCCATCTCCAGAGAAACACAAACAAAATGGAAGGAAGGAAAAGACACAATGGGCAAAATGTTAGGGAACATTTGCCTTTTGGAGCTCCTGGCAGCCAGCTTGCTTTTCTGTTTGGGGGCACTAATATGTGGACATTTAAAGTAAAACAAGACCACACGTTTTCCTCAAAGCTTCATAGGGATTCACACAAGACTAAACCATCTACCTATTTTACAGATGAGACTATGGGATGGATGAACTCAATCCATAGAAGTCCACAGGAAAAGTGAAACTAATCAAAGATATAAGAACTGAAATAAATCATCAGAGGGTTTGCTGGAGAGAAGAGAAAAAAGGCTGAGCAAGGAACAATAAGTAGTAACGGCCAGAAAACTCATTCAAGGAAAGAAGGTTATTGATCTTCATTTTCAAAGCTGCTCAGAGGGAGAAATTACAGGCTGTGTTAGATAGGCTTCTCCAGAACCGATGGATGATAGATGATAGATAGATAGATAGACAGATAGATGATAGATAGATAGATAGATAGATAGATAGATAGATAGATAGATAGATAGATAGATTAGATAGATGATAGATCTTTGAGCAAACAAATATAGATAGAATATTTATAGGATTTTTGTCTTACATAATTATGGAGGTGGGGAAGCCCTAAGATGTGTTGTCTACATCTTGGTACACAGGAGATGTGGTGCTGTTATTTAAAGACCCGATAGGCAATGGTATGGTTTCTAATTTTGATCTGGAGGCCTGGGAATCAGGAATACTCTTTTTTTTACCTCCTGACTGTCATGGGGTGAGTGGGCTCATGTTGTGCAGAGTGAATTCAATCTCCCTCTACTGTTTTGTTTTAATAAAGCCCTCCATGGAGTGGATGGTGAGAGGATAATGTGCTTTGTGCCATGCATCGATCCAAATGATAATCTCCCCCAAAGTGCCCGCACAGACACCTTCAGCTATATGAGCATCACAACTACCTCTGGAAGATGGAACATTTTCAAATGAGGATTGTTACAAAATCTGGAGCATGGAACTGGTAAGTAAAAAGAGCGAAGATGAATCCCAGGATCTTTTTAATGTGAGCATCTAATACATGTTGAAGCACTGGGCAAAGGAAGTCAAAGTCTTTATCACTTGGTGATACACAAATTTACTTCTGTCCATGGCCAACCCACACTTCAGAGGTAGGGCAATGGCAAGAAGGGCATTTGGAGTGTAGATACCAATAACGGTGAAACACAGACCTCGGCAGACAGGACTTCTACTCGCTGAAGATATTTTTAAAAAATAATAATTTCCCATCACAGTCTGTTGAGAATCTCAAATCGTTCATAGTTTTGGTTTTTTTTTTTTTTGGTCTTTTTGAGACAGGGTCTCCCTATAGCCCCAGCTGGCCTGGAACTCACTATGTAGACCAGGCAGGCTGGCCTTGAACTCACAGAGATCCACCTGTCTCTTCCTCCCAAGTGCTGGGATTAAAGGCGTGTGCCACCATGCCCGGCTCCTTCATAGTTTTTATGTGTGTAGAAAAAGAAAGATAATTCCTGGGATTCCTGGATGAAAAATTCTCTCTAGTTGAAAGGAAGCCAGATGTCAGCCACTTTAAAACAGAGCATTACTCTACAACAAGTCCTAAGATGTACAAAGTTTATTGTGTGCTGAAATTTGGATCACAAATGTCCCCCCAAAGCCAACATGTTGAAGCTTGGGTCTCTGCTGATGGTGCCATTGGGAAGGGCCTGACTAGTTGAAGTCTAATGGAAGTTAGGTAAGCCAGGCATGCTCTTTGAGAGGGACACTGGAACCCTGGCTGATTTCCTGTTTCTTTTTACTTTCTTGACTTTTCTGAAATAAGTGGATTTGTTCAACACAGGTCTTCCACCATGAGGTTCTATCTCCGTGTCAGGCTCCCAAACAATGATTCCAACAGACCATGGGCAAAAACTGCAAGCCGAAGTAGACCTTTCCTGATTTTAAGTTGACTTACACGTGTATTTTGACATAATGACAGAAAGCTAATGCACCGTGACAGAAATTCCTTTAAAGGACTTCATATGCAATCGTGTGGGCATTTCAAAAATTTGGCAACAGTAAACAATTTCTGAGCTCACAACGATGAGAAATTAATTCAAAACCAAACATGGAGTGAGTCCGCGGTGTTTCCGGCAGCGCTCAACCCAGGCGGCATTGTGTGCCTTCGCTCAGCCTTTGTTCTGAATACGCAGCGTGCTCGCTGTCCACCACCCATGCCGTCATGCCAAGCAACGGCAGTGAACACCGCCTCAAATGCCGCAGCGCAGATATGAAGCAGGTGTGTTACAAACCGCAGTGTTTTTACTGTAGGACAAAGGTTTCTGTTCTTGTAGAAACACAATGGTTTTACTAGGAAAACAAAGACTTTTATTATTTCCTCCCACTATTCCTCTCAGCATGTACATTGCAAATGATTTTATCTCTGAGTTGTATTCTGTTAGAATGGTTGATTTTAAAAGTTGCTTTTTGGACTGCTTACTTGAGTTTCATTAAAAATAATAATGAATGAATTTTGGTGTAGGATAGAATTTTTTGTCGTTGCTTTGTTTCAGAATTTGAATTTTATTGGATTTGTGAATATTTGCATATATCTATACTGAGATAACTTGGGGATAGGAGCAAAGTCTGAACATAAAATACATTTATGTTCCATATGCACCATACACACACACATAGCCCGAAAGTAATTTTATTTATCTACAATAATTTTGCGCATGAACAAAGTCTGGTGGGATGGAATTTTCCACTTGTAACACCTTCTAAAAACATTTTTAAAATTTATTTTGTATTGATATTTTTCAAAATTCATAGAATATATTTTGATCATATTTAGGCCCCCTTATCTGCACTCCCTGTATAACACCCTCCAGATGAATTTCATCTACTCTGTCATATATACTAAGGCCTATTGAGTCAGGTTTGTGTCCCCAAACATCCTTTGGTGTGTGTCTTTCCACTGGAGCCTGATAAACTTATCCAACATCACATCCTTTAAGAACACCGACTCTCCCTCTTCTCGTAGTCTTGGTTGCCAACAGGTCCTCAGCTAAGGTTGGGGCTCTTCTTTACTTCTCCACTTCTACACTGGGATTTTTGTCTGGCATGAGCTTGTGTGGGTCTTGTGCATGCTGTTACCATTGCTGAGAGTTCATGTAAGTATCTTCCCAGCTGTCTGGAAAACTGTTTCCTTGCGGTCATCCACCACTTCTGCCTCTTACAATCTTTCTGCCCCCTTGAGTCTTGGGGGTGGCAGAAGTTTGATATAGGTGTACTATTCAAAGGAAAGCACTTTGTAGTCTCTTATGCTCTGCACTTTGGTTAATTGTGACTTTCTGGGTTAATCATCAACTGTATGAGAAAGCTTCACTGGTGAGAGTTGAGAGATACATTAGTATTATTTCTGCCTCCAGTTCCACTATGTTCCCTGGGCCTTTGGCATAGAGGTTGCGTTGTAGATGTGACACTTAGGGATGGGCACCTCACAGACACTTACTCTCTGCATCTGATCAGTTGTGGAACTTTGTAACAGTCTCTGTTGCAAAAAGAAGCTTCTTTGATGAGTAGTAAGAGGTACAGTTGTCTATAAGGATGCATATTTAGAATACAGTAACAATAATATGTTTATATAGGGATGTGGCAAAAGTAGATTTTTCACTAAGATCTGTGCCATGTCTAGCCATGTGTATTTGGCTCTGTTTATAGTACCACACACGAAAGCCTTAAGTCCAATTAGCTGTTGATTGCCCCCGTATTAAAAGTGCTACTAATGCACCAGAAGAGATTCTTACTGGGCTGGTCATTGCTGGGGTTTGAATAGTATCTTCTGATACTCTGGGAGTTAGTCTTCAGGAAGGAGGTTTCCTGGTCAGTTCCAGCTTGATTGCTTCAAGTCCTTGTCCTAAGTATATCCTGTTACCAGCAAGTTCTGGGGGGCAATCAAAGCTGTGCTAATAGCCTGTGTTATTTTGGGAGTCTTTTGGACTATCCTGATAAACAACTCGAGGGGAGGTTTCCCCTGCCCCACACTATATTTTTTGTTATACAGCTTTTATATTATATATATGTGCGGGTGTGTGATATGTATATAAAAGTATGCATTATATATATAATGGTACTTTTCAGTGTGCTTTGGAACTAATACATTTCCCTCTGGTTTTTCACGCCACCTAAGCATTATTTATCTCTCCTCTCTCTCCCACTGTGTAACCCTCTCTATTCCCTTCCAGTTAAAGTACCACCCCCTTTCAATTCCCACTGGATAATACCTGTCTCCTATTATTCGTCTTCTCGAGCTCCTTCTTCCCCTTTATCCACGCTGTTTTTCATTTTCCTGGCTCCTGCAGTTCCATCAGGATATATGCTCACATCTAAGGATTTCTCCCACTCTACTCGCTTTTTCTTCACTTGATTAAAGTTGTTTCCTTTGCTGTTTGATGAGGTCCCATTTGTCCATTGTTGATCTTAATTCCTGAGCAACCGAAGTTCAATTTAGAAGGTCCTTTCCCATGTCTATATCTTGTAGAGCACTGCCTATGTTTCCTTCTAACGCTTTCAGGGTTTCAGGTTTCACATTGAGGACTTTGATCCATTTAGAGTTGACTTTTGGACAGGGCGATAGATGATATGGGTCTAATTTTATTCTTCTATACACGGATTTCCCAGCACCATTTGCTGAAGTCATTGTCTTTCCTCCAGTGTGCATTCTTGCCACCTTTGCCAGATAGCTGGTGAGTGAAATTGCATGCATTCATTTGGGGTCTTCTATTGTGTTTCATTGATCTATGTGTCTTTTTGTGCCAGTACCATGTTTTTTTTTTAATGACGTTTAACTCTGTAATATAGTTTGGAATCTGGTATGGTAATCCCTCTTGCATTGCTCTTTGTGCTCAGGACTGCTTTGACTATCTGGGATCTTTTGTGATTCAGTATGTTTCTTAGGACAGAATTTTTAGTAATTTTTGAAATGACCTTAAATATGCTTCTGGCATTTTGTAACAGATATTTATGCAAAGTGGCACTCTCAGATCTGCAATTATAAAATAAAAATATAGACCAGCCCTGAAAATTGTGGAAGCTGCTGTGTTGCACAGTACCATATGTTCAGGTAAGATTTAGTTCCTTATGTAAAAATTAATAAGGACATCCGTTTCAAACTTGTTTAATCTTTAATAAATGATAAAATTATATGTATATCAATTACTTGAAAGTGTTCTGTGATTTATCATCAGTAAATATTTGATTTTAGACACCTATATACCCAAAGTTGTGTGAAAACTTCTGCTGTAAAAGGGGCATTGACTGGAGATAGTCTAAGATGCCCTGCTGTAGAGATTCATGGCTCCATCACTCCTAGCTGTGTAGCTTCGCCAAATCATTTCATCTTTACTAGTAGATATTCTTACTTATAAAATACAAAGCCTTTAGCATAGCTCCTACAACGTGAGTCTAATAACACATGTGGGTGTTTATTAATATTATTATTGTTGTTAATTTTTAGTCTCTTACTTGAATTTGGTGTCCAGAAAGAAGACAGGACCTCTCCAGGATCACACCAGCTGGAACCTGGATTTTCTTCTTTGCACAGTAGTCTTGTTGCTCCCTATTAAGCAATCTATGCTCAGAGGCTTGGTGACAAAGGCCATTGACTTCTGATCAGGTTCATCAGTCTCAACCCATGAGCTTGGCCCAGCTTCTCTTGTCTGTCCAGAATCTCATTTCCTCCTCCAAGGTAGCAGCTCCTCTTGACTCCACCACTTCCTTTATGTTACCCAGAGAAATACTGACAAAACTCTGCTTAGAAGTCACTATGACACAATCTTAAGACTTTTGAAAGACCTGTCACTCCCCTTCTCTGCATTTTCATCTATGTGTAAAATAGGAAGGGTGTCACAGTGTCCCCTCTGCTCCCTCACAGCCCCTGCATCCTCCGTGCAGTAACCAGCGATTTC
This sequence comes from Nannospalax galili, assembly GCF_000622305.1. NCBI lineage: Eukaryota > Metazoa > Chordata > Mammalia > Rodentia > Spalacidae > Nannospalax > Nannospalax galili. The sequence goes on along the minus strand of NW_008342110.1, from coordinate 354,822 downwards.
TATTGGAAACAAAAATGTAATCATTTTACCTCCTGGTCAGTGTAAAGCACATCAGTGGCTTCACATTGCTCTTGAGATAAAGACAGACTTCTTCAACATACTCTGCAATCCTCAGGCTGCCTTCCCTCCAGCTTTTTCCCTCACTGTGTCCCCTCACTCTCCCCATGATGACCACACTGGTCCGTAGATCCTTTGCTGCAGTCCACTCTCGGCTCTGCTAGGTCTGTAGCCAACTCTTTCTCAACACCTGGGAAAGCATCCTTCCTCCTGTGCCACACTGACCTCTGCTCCTCCTCCTCAGACTTAAATTCTGGCACCACTTGCCTAGAAATTTCATTTGCTTTTCTTTTTTTTTTTAAAAAGCTATTTTATTTATTATTATTTCTATTTTATGTGTATGAGTGTATTGCCTGCATGTTTGGAAGTGCACCTATGTCGTACAATGCCTGCAGAGGTCAGAAGAGAGTGTTGGATCCTCTGGAATTGGAGTTACAGATGGTTGTTAGCTGCCATGTGGGTACTGGGAATTGAACCCTGGTCTTCTACAAGAATAGCCAGTGCTCTTAACTGCTGAGCCATCTCTCCAGTCCTGTCACGTACTTTCCTTAATAGTAAATTAATATGTTTATTGTGTGGTTACTATGTTCCAAGTACTTTTGAAGGATCATATATATATAAATATATATACATATACACATATTTGTCTTCAGTTCCTGGGAGTCTTTTTGATGATTTCTTGTGATAAATGTGACTGTATTTCACATTTATTATTGTCAAAATATGTATTTTAAAATAGTTGGGATTTGCAATCTTTTTCTGTCACTCCCTGGAATGTGTGTGAAAATTTTAGCTAAAGATTAAATTTGAACATTTTCTATTAAAGAATTTTAAAAACTGTATTTATTCATTTATTTTGCATGTGGGTATGTGCATGCCATCATGGAGTATGTATGGAGGTCAGAGGACAACTTGAACAGTTGGTTCTCTCCTTATACCATGTGGGTCCTGAGTATCAAACTCAGGTTGTCAGACTTGGCAGAAGATGTCTTACCACTGACCCATTTCAAAGACCCCAAATTAGATAATTCTTTATGTTGAAATAAATACACTTGTCCAAAAAATAAGATGCAAATCTAGGAAAACCCCAAATGGTGGGTGACTTTGGGTTTTGTTGTGCGGCAAAACAAAATTAACAATTTATTAATTATAAAATTAACATAAGCATTTTTGAGTATATATTCAACTTTCAATCTTAGGAAGTCCCAACTAGGGGAATCAGGTCAAAAAGTATAAATTTGGGGGCTGGAGAGATGGCTCAGCAGTTAAGAGCACTGGCCGCTTTTGCAGAGGACCCGGGTTTGATTCCCAGCACCCACATGGCAGAAAATAACTGTCCCTAACTCCAGTTCCAGGGGAATCCAATGGCCTCTTCTGATCTCTGTGGGCATTTCACGACACAGGTGTACTTACACACATGCAGGCAATACACTCATAAAATAAAATTAAAAAATAAGAAGTAAAAGATATATTTAAAATACTAATTTTGGTTGGCATTTTTCTGCTCCTTTAGGTCAGAGGGTAAAGGAACTCAAAGGCCACGTGACCTCGACAATTCTTGTGGTCAAGGGATAAAACAGGGTGTTGGAGGGCTGGGGTTACCCTCTGACAATTGTGTTAACACTGAGGGGTTCAGAGGCCTGCTGAGATGAATAGGCCTCCAGAATCAATTATTCAAGACACTTCATTCATTTCTTAACAGGGACCTACTGCACATTTTCAGCATTTTCGGTCAGAGCTCTGGCTATTTCTTGTAGATGCATGACCAGTGCAGACCCACAATCTTTTTAAAAGGTGAAGTACTAAAAAAGGAAAATACAATGAATTGGGAGATAGAGAGGAGACACCATCTTGTTTTCTTAATGACCTCTTCTTTATACAAAAAAATGCAAATAAAAAAATGTTGGAAATTTGATTGGTCAAAGCAAGTAGGAGTGGTTTTCAACAGGGGTAGCAGTTTGACTATTAATTCATTAAGACAGAGTTCAACAGACTTGCTACAGACTTGCTGTTAATCAGAACCTAGTACATGCCCAGAGTATAGCAGCTGCTCATAAAAAATTTGTTGAGGGTAGAAAAGGAGGAAAGGATAGAGGGAAGGAAGGGTTTGATCTAGCAACATGTTTGGTTAGGTCCTTAAAATGCTAAATATAAATATGCTGAAGGAAAAGCTTGTGCCTTTAATATGAGGATTTGAGGAGAGTCTTATCAAGTCACAGAAATATAAAGACCAAATAGTGTTTGGAGTTGTTCTTGTTTGTTTCTTTTAGCAAGTATTGATAACAAAATAATAGAGAAACAAGGAGAGATGGCTTAGTGGTTAAGGGCACTTGTTGCTCTTGCAGAAGACCCAGGTTCAATGCCTAGCACCCACATGGTAATTATCGTAATTGCAGTTCCAGGGTATTCAACACTCTCTTCTGGCCTCTGCGGGCATTGCATGCATAGGTGCACTTACATGCATGCAAGAAAAATACTCATACACATAAAATTTTTTAAAAGATCAGAGAGAAACAAAATGTACCCATTGTACTTATTTTATTAAGCACTTTTCTTCCTAAGACAGTTTGCTTCATTTTTAGTGGTTATGGCACTTTATTAAATATACTTGACTACCTTTAGAAAGTCTCTACAGCTAGACAAAGAAGCTAAAGGGAAGGCATTGCTGTCTGGTTTACTCAACAGGTTTAAAATATACCAGAGGGAACTAGGAAGATAGCTGAGTCAGGAAAGTGCTTGCCATGCAAACACTGGTACCCGAGTGCTCTCCAGCACCCACATGACAAGCCAGATGTGTTGGTGAGTGCCCAAGTCCCAGTGTTGGGGAAGTAGAACCAGGAAGATGCCTGGGGCTCACTGGACAGCCTCTCCAGCCCACTCAGTTAGATTCAGATTCAGTGAGAGACCTCAACTCAAAACATAAAGTGGAGAGCAGTTGGGAAAGATGTGATGTTGATCTCTGGTTGACACTTGCATATGTACCCACTCACATGCACATCCGCCCCCCAACAAATGCCAGTACACATACATACAAATATACAAACACACTCACAGACAATAAGAAATCTTCAAATGTTTTAGAGTAGTGTTTGTAGTCAAAATATGTAACATGAACAGCCAGTATAAAATTTGAATATAGTCAGAAGTGGAAGTATCAGAGTTTTAGTAAGTTTTATGAACAGGTGAGTGGAGTAAAGATTTCTATGGGCTGAAATAACTGGTTGGCTTTCCATAGAGTCTGGCAATAAAAACAGAACTTGAAGTGTTCGAAAGAGATAAATAAGTGACCAGGCAGTGTGCAGAGCACGGGCAGGCGGAGAACAGCCCCTGGGCAGGGTCTGGAATGCATGGGAGAGCACAGATGAGGACTTCAGATGGTGGGTGGGGGAAACGCATCTGGAGGGAAGGGCCGGCCTCCCTTCACCCTTAGCTGTTCAGTATAAGGATGGCATATTTGGATTCTTCTTTGATAGTCAGGTAGAAGATACTGGAGGTTTGAGGGTCTAGACAAACATGAAGAAACTCTGTAATGTCGGCCCTGTTTTGCATTGATTGGAAAATGGAACCAGGCGTGGTGACGCACACCTTTAATCCCAGCACTCTGGAGGCATAGGCAGGAAGATCTCAGTGAGTTCGAGGCCAGCCTGGTCTCCATTAGCGAATCCAGGCCAGCTGCGGCTACAGGGAGACCTTGTCTCAAAAAGACCAAAAAAAAAAAAAAACCAAAACCAAAAACAAAAAACAAAAAGAGGAAAGAAAATGGAGTAACTGCATGAGGAAGACTCATTAGAAAGGCGCTCTACAGTAACATCGCCAAGGACAGTTCAAATCTCCACGCCCTACCAGAAACACAGATGTAACAAGCATCCATATGGAAAAATACCTTCATGAGAGTCCTGCTTTCCAGGTGAACTGCTAAGACTCCCAGGTGGAGCACAGAAGTAAGAAAAGATGCCCTGCAGAGTAAGGAACATTTACACTTTACTCCTTCCACAAACCCCAGTTAGTTTATGAGTTCTCTCATGTGAGAGAGTGATGTAAGCATCTGGCTTCATCACAGACCCTGCCACCAGGTTCCCTTTACCCAGGACCCCCGGGGAATTTTACCTCCTGCTCTGCCGACACAGTGTCAGCCCCTTGAGATAGCCTTCCCAGAATCTCTGCCAGGCTGATTGGTGACAAGCATTCCCTGTTGGCTTTAGTCTATAAGGCTGAAGAGTTGACTCCTTCCTGAAATACATAGATACCAGAAAAAGGTTATAAGGATAATTGAAAAATTAGAAGATTACCTCACAATCAAAAGAAAAAAAAAATCTAGTATCTTTATTTAAAGAAATGGAGATCTGCAAATTGATTGACATTGATTAAAGAGATAGTATTAAAATAACTCAGTAGGCTATAAGAAACAGACATGCAAGTAACTAAAATGATACATAATGAGCAAATCAGAAGTTCATTAAAGAGCCAGAAACTATTGAAAAAAGAACACATAGGTCTTCTGGTGTTGAAGAACACAACGACTGAACCAAAACATTCCATACAGACCCCCAACACCAAAGTCAACAAGCAGAAAAAAGAGTGAGCAAGCCTAAAAAGAGATCATTGAAAATGACCTAGTCAGCAGAACAACAAAAAAGGCAAAGAAGAGTGAGAAAAGTGGAAAGGACTTCCGAGATGCCATTAAATGAATCTATGCTTGGAGTAGAGCAGACCCAGGAGAGAGACAAGGGAAAACTCATTAAAAGAGCTGGTGGAAAAGTTCATGAGTCTAAAGAGGGAATGAACATTCAAATTCATGGGTTTCAAAGTATCCCAAACGAGCTGAACATAAATATATCTATACTGAGACAATTAAAATTAAATTGTTACTAACCAAAGATAAAGAATTTTGAAAGTAACAGTGAATTTTATAGTAAAACCTTTAACTGAGAAAAGAACAGAGTGACACACTAAAGAGATGAAAGAAAGAAAAAAACCAAAACCAAAAATACCAGACCAGAAAGACTTAGTCAAAAATCAAGACGTGGGGCTGGAGAGACGGGTCAGTGCTCAAGAGCGCTTGCTGCTCTTGCAAGGAGCCCAGGTTTGGTTCCCAGTACACACATGGTGGCTAACAACCACTGGTGACTCCAGTTCCAGCGGATCTGACACCCTCTTCTGGCCTCTATATGTATTGTATGCACATGGTGCACTTACATACGTGCAGGCAAAACACTCATGGACATAAGACAAAAATAATTATAAAAATAAAGATGAGATACTTTCTAGACAAACCAAAAGTGAAGGAATTTGTTGTCATTAGAGCTGCCTTAACCAAACTGTTAGAAAAGAATTCTTATGATAAAATAAATGGGCTGAAAGTAAATAAATGGGAAGAGATGGAACAGTGTCACACTGTGATAGCACCACATAAATCACTTTCATCCTTAGACTAGAAGTTAAGAGACAAAAGTGTTAAGAATAACTTTACCCACGAAAAGTGGTTAATAAGTACATAATATAAAAAGAAGGCAATTCTGACATTATAAAAAAGTGTGTTTTGAGGAGAACGAGAGTATAGTTTTTGTATACAAATGAAGTTGTGTTGTTACCTACCTAACAAAGTTGTTACAGTAAGTTTTATACAAACCTCACAATAACTATAAAGAAAATTTCTATAGCAGATGCAAAAATAGAGATAAAAGAAGCAAATACATCGGTCTAAAAACATCCGATCATAAAGGAAGACAGGAAAAGAGTGGAGGTGAACAAAGGCATGGAAGTCATCACCTACCAGAATAACTAAAGGTAAATGGATTAAATTCAAAAGAAAGAGGGACTGAATGGATTTAGAAAATCCAACTACAGGTTGTTTGCAACTTTTGATTTAAGGACTCAAAAAAGTGGGATTATAAATACGTTATGAGCAAATGGTAAACAAAAAGGGGGTTGTGGCCATTCTTACATCATACATCATAAAGTTCAAGTCAAAAACTGTCACAAGAGAGAGAATTTCATTATGTAATAATAGAAGTATCAATCCACCAGGAATTATAACAATTATAAATATTTATGTACCCATGATGAGAGGACCTAAATATGTAAATGCTGATGGGTATTAGAAGAGAAGTATTAACACACAGCAGTAGGCGACTCTAATATTCCACTTACAATAATGTACAGACAGAAAGTTGGAAAGGAAAGAGCAGATTTGAAATAACACTCTATGTGGACTGAGGGGACCCTGCACCCATATTTTTCTCAGGGGCTCATGAAATGTGTTCCAGGATATATTACATAAAAATCAAATGCAGAAGAAACTAAACTCACTACAATAAAGCTCACAGCTAGCTTTCCTCAATAGATCAGAAACTAGAGAAAAATGCTTACCCTACTGTCTTTCAATGATGGACTGGAGCTGGAGCTAGATTCCTTAGGCAGGAAAGGAAAACACAACCAGAACTGAAAGGCAGAAGCAAAATTAACTCTGCTTGCAGAACTCAAGATATCATATGTAGAAAAGAAATCAAAGAGCTAATAAACAAATTTGGTAGTTATAGCATTCAAAATCAATATAATGAACCAGTTGTGTATCTATAGGACAATGAGTTATTTCCAGAGGGATATTTTAAATTTTCACTTACACAGATATAAAAAAGAATGAAATCCTTGGAACAATCCTAATTAAGGATGTAAAACATCAAAATTAATTAAGGGTGTATATATCAAAAACTATAAGATGCTGATAAAATAAGATAATCACAAATGAATGGAGATGCATCCTATGCTTTGAGATTAGGACTAATGTCATTAGTGTCTATGCTACTTGAAATGATCTGTAAATCTGGGCAATCTCTACTAAAGACTCAAGACTTTCTTCACATAAATAGAAAATCCGTTCTAAAATATATCCAGAACCACAAAAGACCTTTAATGACTAAAATAATTTTGAGCCATGATAAAGTTGTACTATTATATCTGGTGATTTAAAATATGTTATAAAGCCATACTAATCAGTTATGATACCAGAATAAAAACAGACATATAAACCATTAGAACAAAATAGAAGAGCCAGGAAGAAAAAGTACATAGGAGCACATATGATCAACTAATCTTTGACAAAGATGACAAGAATAAACAAGGGGGAATGGCAGTCTCACCAGCAAGTGATACTGGAACCATGAAATAGGAGCATGCAAAAGAATGAAAGTGAGCTTGAACCATGCATGAAATCAGCTCAGATGGGTTGAGAATTCACTGCAATGTCTGACAACATGGAATTCCTAGAAGTAAGAGTAGTGGGAAGAGTCTGGATATTGAATGTGACAGATTTCTTGTCTAAAACAGAGAAAACAAACAAGTGAGATTGTATGCAAATGCTTCTGTGCAATAGAGAAAGCACTCAACAAAAGGGAAATGCACTCTATAGAATGGGAGGGCACATTTGTAAGCCATGCAGTTGAAAAATGCACGAAGAATTTCTCTAGTTCCATAGGAAAAAGCCAAAAAAAATTTCTGATTTTAAAAGGGGCAAAGGAGTGGATAGACAATTCTCTAGAAAATGTGGGCATGCAAATGGATAGCTGGTATGTGAAAACATGCTCATCCGCAATAAGAGGCTACCGTATGCTTCATAGGATGATTTCTATTAAGAATTGACCAATATTTGACAGGATGCACAGCAAATGAGCCTTTGCATGCTGCTGTTGGGGAAGCAAATTCCCACAGCCACTATGGAAATAAATATCAATGTTCCTCAGAAAATTAAAACTAGGACTGCTACATAGTCTAGAAATGACACTTCTAGGTACAAATCCAAAGCATTTGGAATCAGGATCTTGAAGAAACATTTGTACCCTAAAGGCCATTTGCAGCATTATTCACTATAGTCAAGATACTAAAGCAACATAAATGTCCAACAGCAGGTGAATGTAGTGTGTACTTGCAAAGAATGTTAGCCTCATAGAAGGAAGAAGTGCTGCAGTTTGTAAGAACATAAATATACCTCCTAGAGGTACCGGCTAAGTGAATCGAGACAGACACAGAAGAACAAATGCAACACAGTGCTATGTTTATGACAAATCTAAAAGAGCCAAACTCATAGAAGTCAGTAATGGTGGTGGCCGGGAGCTGAGGAGAGAGGAAGATCTGGGGATAGTGGTCAAAGGGTATGAAATTTTACTTTCATAGAGTGAAAGATTCCTATCTTTAACAATGTTTTAGTGCACACTTAAAGTTTGCTAAAAGGGTAGATCATATGTTAAGCATGATCAGGACACACATACAGATAGCATATAGGAAGAAACTTGTGCAGGTGACAGACGTCATGGCATAAATGTGGTGATAGTTTCTCAGCTGTGCATTTCTCCTTAAACCATTGAGAATATTAAATACGTGCAGCTTTTTGCATGTTAATCACAACTTAACAAGGGACACTATTTTTTTTTAAAGAAAAGTATTCTAAGGTGGAGACTACAGGGAAAGAGCAGGGACAGTTCTGCAACAGGCACTATATTATTGTGGTTTTAAGACTACCCCCTTTAAAGGCAAAACAGTACTTTTGTATAGTCCATGATATTGACCTTTATTATGTTACTTACATATATTCAAAGGTAAAATAGGAACTTTGGTTAGTGACCCAGACCCTGCCTTCCTGTGCCATTACCACATTCCCAGACCTGGCTCAGGTCATGCAGCCTGCCTGCCAGCCCATCTTGCTGAGTACCCTCAAATCCCTGCCCACCCACAGGATACAGAATTTAAAAGAGTCATCAATGAATTCAATGAGTTTAAGGAGAACATAAGCGAACATCTGAATGAATACAAAGTGGATAGGAATATAAGCCCCTGAATGAAGTCTAAGGAAACACAAATATACGACTGCATGAAATGATGAAGACAATTCAGGATTTGAAAGCATAATTGAATAAGAGGTAGAAATACTGAAGATATTCAAGCTGAAATGCATATGGAACTGAAAAACTCAAAAACCCATTCAAGAACTCAAGGGAAAGCCTCACCAGTAGGAATCAAGCAGAAGATTTAATATTAGGCTTGAAAAAGTAGAGGAATTGAATCAGTCAAAGACTATGGCAAATTATAAAAATGCAAAAGGAATACGCAAGCACTTTAGGTCATCATAAAAAAGATCAAATCTATGAATTATAGGCATAGAAGAAGGAGAAGAATCCCAGGTTAATGACATAGACTAGATCTTAACAGGATCGTAGGAGAAAACCTCCCTAAATTAAGGAAAGACATGCCCATACAGCTACAAGAAGCACACAGAACATCAAGTAGACTGGACCAGAAAAGAAGCTCCTCCGTGGCATGTTATAGTTAAAACACCAAATGTTCAGAAGAAAGAGAGAATATTGAAAACTGCAAGAGAAAAACCACAAGACAGATAGAAAGGAAAACCCATGAGAACAACAGATGACCTCTCAATGGAAACTTTAAAAACCAAAGGGCCTGGAGCAATATATGTACTTCAAGTTCTAAAAGATCATGGTTGCCAGCCTAGACTACTTTACCCAGCAAAACTGTCTGCTATAGTTGGAGGAAAAAGAAAAAATTCTACGATATAAACAGGTTAAAAGAATTCATGCCCACCAAACAGTCCTACAGAGAATACCGGAAGCAATACTTGGGATTGAAAAGAGGGATAAGTACAGCCAAGAGGCCACACAAAGAAAACAGACAAGGTACTTCGTGCTCCGTGGAGTGCCAAGATGTCATATGACTTCCACTTGATGTGCCCACATCACTTATTCCTCGAGATTCTCTATTTTCTCTGTTAACTCATGACAACTGAGAGGTATCTCATGAGGCCAATTTGTTTTCAAATACATTAAGTTCATATGCTGACATTCCATGAATTAGTCAAGGAAGAAAGCCAAGCCTTAAAAAATATTTGAATGACAGAAAATTCCAATGCAAAATTATGACATTCTCTTCCTCTATCCAAGAGTTTGTAGGTCTCCGAGACTACAGAGAAGCACTGGTATAGAAGGAAGGCCGCTGAGCCATCAGCCCTTCCTAGCCTCTGCTCCTAAGTGGCCACATCCTGCGCCTTACCACCCCTGGACTTTCCCTTCTCTCACTCTCCAGCTACTGGTCAGGAAGGGAGGGTGCACTTGAGCCAAAAGCATGTAGTCCTTTGACTGATTAATGGCCGGGAATTTTTAGATGTGAAAAGAGGAGTTGGCTCCATTCCTATCCTTTTTCTTCTCTTCCTGAAATAAGGAGGAAACTTTCCAGCTGACAACACACACATATACAGAAAGGCGATGTCAAGTGGGGCAGAGAGCCGTCACCTCCATGCGAAGTGAAGCTATGGACCCGAGGTACCATAACATCTTGAAATACTCTCTAGTTGCAGGTACCAATAAGTCAACTCAAGTCAGTTTGTAATAAAAAGATTGGAAGACCCATGCTTTTGCCTGGTCCAGGGCTTTCTTTTTCAATGCTCGCTGCTGTGCTTGCTTCATTTCAAGACACTACACGAAAGTGACAAGGAAACGAGAGACCTCATTCCACCAGCCAACACAGTCTTGCAGCCCCAACCAAGTCTACCCCTGATGTCATTTGTGAGAATGAGAGTCTAATGTTTCGATACACACGCCCCATCCCTACAGATTGTACTGTCATATCATCTAAAGGCATGTGGTCTCAAAACCAGTGAGAGTATTCCCTAGAGAGCTAGAAGGACAAGGGAATGTTTGATCGCATCCAGCTACAGCACCAACCACATGTTCCAGCTGCTTTGCAAACTGACTTTAATAAACATTCTTTGCCTACTTCTCAAGTTTTGTGTGAGAACCAAATGGGGTCATGAACATAAAAATGTTTCTTAGCCACAGAATGATGAATCCAACATGAAGTTTCATAGTTGAAAGGGCTCCTTATTTCCCGTTCTCAAGTACCAGATCATAGTTGAGCTGCATGGGCCATCTCTGCCCTGCTGACTACAGTCAGACCTCCTGGGTTCTTCTCACAGGATCTAAGGATTTTCCTCCATTTGATTTTGGGCTGTGGAGTTCACAAAATGCAAATTTCTCATTTTAATCAGCACTACTGAAGTTTTATGGAGTCACTAATTTTAATGATACGAGATACTGTTATCCATCACTTTCTCTCATTTCACAGACGTAGAAGGCATGTGCAAACTGCATTTTTACCGGAATCTGAAATGGAAACAAATAGACATAGCTCAAAAGAGGAGGTGTCAAGAAAGTTGACAACACATTGATGGCATCCTTGATATTGAAATATATGATCTAAGCAACCAAAGAACACTGCATTCCTTGGGAGTCTTCTCCTGGCAGGACCCAGTCTGAAGCAAGATTTGTTAGGGTAGATTGGTGTTTAGATAAGCAGCCTCTCAGGAGGAATGGTCAGTGGTAACAGCAGAAGATTTGGAGCCCAGAAAAACCTGTCATGTGGTAACAATAAGAGTGAAACAACAGGACTGCTTGCTGGTTTTCTTTGCTGTGAAAGCCGAATATTCCTGAAAGAAACTCTGATAGGACTTCTGAGTTATACATTGAGAAAATATAAGTGAACTTCTTGAAATTTATAACTGTGTTGGATACCAATCTCATCTTCTGTTCCAACCAGATCTGACACAGTTTTGAGGCGTTTTCTGTATGACCCTTGCCGATATCAGAGTTATGAAATCTTTAATCACTATTTAGGGAAAGATGCCTTGGAAGAAATCCATTACTATGAGATCTGCAGGAATTTCTAGCACAGAGCACCTTTGTGTAAATAACAAAAGCATCCCTGCTACAAAGAGAACAGTAAAAAAAAAAAAAGAAAGAAAGAAAGCATCCTTGACAGAAAGAATATTAATGCATCTCTCAACTCTCACCAGTGAAGCTTCCTCAATTAACCCAGAAAGCTACAACTGGCCAAAGTGCAGAGAATAAGAGGACTGTATAGTGTGTGTCCCTGGGTAGGACTCCTATATTAAGCCTCTGTCACCCAGGGCTCAGGGATCAGTGCAGAAGAGGAGGACAAATGGCTGTAAGAGCCAGGGGTGGTGGATGACCACAAGGCAACAGTTTTCCAGATAGCTGGGAAGTTACTCATAATAACTTACAGCCATAGTGACAGGTTGTACGAAAACAATACAAGCCCAAACCAGACGAACATCCAGCACAGAAGGGGGAAATGGGTAAGAAGCCCCCAACCGTAGCTGAGGAACTATTGGCAATCAGTGACTATTGGGAGAGAGTTGGTTTTCTTTAAGGGAGTGAGGTTGGATAGGTTAACCAGACTCCAGTGGATGGACTTATACCGAGGGACATCTGGGGACACCAACTTGGCTCCAAAGGCCTACATAATATGACAGAATGCATGGATACTGGTGGAGGGGGTGGGGCTAAAGGGGCAGGAAATAGGGAAGGGCATCTAAATGTTATCAGGATATGTTGCATGAAATTTGCAAAAAAATTAATTTTAAAAACTTTCAAAAAAAGGAAGTGGTCCTTTTCCCTGGATAAGGCAGTGCTTCAGTAAGTGCACAGCTTGCCCTGGATGGGGTCTTGTGAATGCTCTCAAAGTGACCTGGAGTCATGGTTTTTTTCAACTGGGGAATCAGAAAAGGCAAAAGCTGTAATTGTGTTCATCAGTATTTTGGAATTTTGAAGTAGAGATTCTTAAGGAAGGACCAAAGGAAGAATTAATTGAGATTATTTTGGAATTTAGCTGAACAGTCCTCAACCCAAGGAATTCCCATTTAGAATGCCTGGTGTAAGGGTTAGACATGTGAATCTTGAAAACGTTTTCCCAGGACCTGGTTGAGCTCAGTGATAACTTCATTAGTGATTTCTCTGGCCAGCCTATTTATGATCTTTAGATGCCTTTATTTCCCTTCCTCCCTGAGGTCATTGGGTTTCTCAATGCACAGCCAGAAATAGGCTTTGGAGACACCCTTGTTAGGGCTAAGTCAGCTCTCCTTTCCTTTAGTGCTTTGTCGGGTTCAGACAACACTTAGAGTTATACTCTGTATTATAGGTTCGTGAACACATTGTATCACCCAACATAAGCCTCTGAAAGGCTGACACTTGTGCCAGGACCTTTGGATTATATTCTATCTGCAGAAATATTTTACTTAGCTTTTACATTATTTAAAACTATTTTCTTTTACTTTCTGGCTTTCAAAAAGCAAGACAGATTTCTTCTAAACCCCAAGTCCCCGATAAAGATAAAAGCCTTGTGCAATGACCAGTCAATTGAAATCTCTAAAGACCCACCAACAACACACTCAACACATTCCTGCATTGCAGCTCTGAACTGGAGAGGAATGTGGGTTCCTCTTTCAGGTGGGGGCTCCTCTTGGCTTATCCTGGGCTGCTTTATCATTAACCATTCCTCCTTGGAGTCTGTTAGGCATCTGGATTTGTAACTCCATTGCTCAATTTTGAGTTATACACAGTATCTAACCTTTAACAGGTACTTCATGAGTATTTGTGGAATGAAAAAATAAAGGACTAAACCACTCCAGGAGATGGGTGCTTAAGCTCCCAGATATGAGTTTATAAGAAGAACAAAGGTATCTGTTGGATTTTGTAGTGTGGTTTTCCCCAGTCAGGAGTCAAGAGCTAGTTCCTCATTTTCAGGAGATTTACCTAAATCTCTTTGTTCACCACCTAAGTACCTAAGCGGTCCTCCTCAGGCTGAAGGAAATGATAGTACACTTGGGAATTTCAGTAAGCAGGTTGTCATTAACCAATCTCCACACTTCTCTGCACTGGTTTCTACTCACCAGTGCCTTCAAGGTTTTGCTTCATGTAACTCTCCGCTCGAAAGCCCCTTGGAAGGGATAAGCGTCTGTCTAGGAATCCCCCCACACCTTATTTTTTGACCACTGGCATTTTAGGAGATTACAAATGGGAGCGTGTTCAACACTGACTTCTGAAACAATTTCATCGCAACTGTGTGATTCAAACCTCTCACTGTCCACTATCCCACATCTTCAAGTATAAGATGTAAACTGATCAAGAAAATGTCAGGAGGCATGCAAGACATTTAAAAATTTCGTTAGCCAGGTGTTTATTTTTTCTGGTTACCTGCTTTTAATGACAGTTGTTACTGTTTTTACCCCTATATGTAGCACAGTGCTAATTGCTTCCTTTAAATATGTGACAGCAGCCGGGCGTGGTGGCGCACGCCTTTAATCCCAGCACTCGGGAGGCAGAAGCAGGCGGATCTCTGTGAGTTCAAGGCCAGCCTGGTCTACATAGTGAGTTCTAGGACAGCTGGGGCTACAGGGAGACCCTGTCTCAAAAAGACAAAAAAAAAAAAAAAAAAAGTGACAGCATGCAGGGACCTGTACAACCCCAAGCCAGACAAAAACCCAGCAGGGATGGAGGAGGTGGGCAAGGAGCCCCAGTGCTAGCTGAGGAACTATTGGTGACTGATAGCTGTTGGGAGAGGGAGAGTCAGTTTTCTTTAAGGGTGTGAAACCTGGCAGGTTAACTAGACTCCAAGGGATGGCCCGCACCCAAGAGCATTTGGAGAATGCAAATTAGACTTGATAAACCTTAAAAAAAAGAAAAATGATAGTAGAGAACATGAAATCTGGGAGAGGGCAGTCAGACAGAGCTGGAGGCAGGGGAGGGCATCTGAATATCATCAAAATAATTGTTTCGAATTCTCAGCGAATCAATAAAACATTAAAAACTATATTTATTGATATTTATTAAAAATTAAGTATATGGAGATAAAAATAAGGAACAATAGTCTTGAGAGTGAAGATATGGCAGAAGGGTTGAGGTTGTAGTGGGAGAAACTTGCTTGGAAAGCACTGAGTTTAAGATAAAGTGTGGGGTGGGGGTTGTTAGTAGTGTGCTTGCCTACCATCCCTGAAGCCTTGCTTTGATCCCCAGCACTGCAAAAACAGGCATAGTGGTCCTGTAGTCCCAGCATTCTGGAGGTGGAGGCAAGAGGATCAGAAGTACATGGCCGTCCTCAGCTTTACAGAGTCTGAGGCCAGCCTGGGCTACATAAGACCCTGTCTAAAGAACCCAAGATAGATGAGTTGGCTCTTAGGGCTTGTGATGGCACTTCTCCATTTTAAATCAAACAGGGGGAGATGTTGGGGAACCCTGCTGTTAGGGTTGCAGTTTCTCCATGTCCAGATAGCCCTGAGCGGCTCGGCGCCTGATGGAGAGACTCCCTTTTCAGCAGGGGGCTGCCCCTTTTCAGCAGGGGGCCTCCTGCTCTCTTCCTGGTTCACCTTGAAGTGCAGCCAACCACGGATGCCTGACCTTATCTGAATGCCTTATCTGAAATATGACCTCTGGCATAGAAACTACCAGGTTTTTTCTAAATGATAATCAGGCACTGTCTTACAGCCTGGAAGATAGAAGCCCACCGCCACATGTAAATAAGGCATACTATGAGCACCTATCAACTGAGGCTTTTGCTACTGCCTCCACACTATAAATCCTCTAGTTTTCCCCCTAATAAATGGAGCTGTATCACTGAATTTGTCTGGAGCTGAGCTGTTTCATTGCGCCTGGGACCAGCCTGTGATCGGTCTTCCCGGAAGAGTTGTCTTCTGTCAGCACTCACTCACTGCTTTTGCGCTCCCCACTTTTGCTCTCCGGTGGCCAACTACCTGCGAGAAAAGGGAGAGCCTCCCACAGCTGGCCCGAGCCTCCTGCAGCTAGCCCGAGCCTCCTGCAGCTAGCCCGAGCCTCCTGCAGCTTGGTGCAGAGCCCACCTGCAGCCGCCTGAGCCCCCTGCAGAGAGAGAGAGAGACCCACCGCTCAGCCGGAAGAGCTGTCTTCCGTCAGCGCCCACTGGCTGTTCTGACCCCGTTCACCGCTTCTGCTCTCCCTGCCCTCGTGGACCGGTGGCCAACGACCCGGGAGCAAAGGGAGAGCCTCCCGCAGCTGGCCCACCGAGCCGCCCTGCAGGTCCTCCTTCTCTAACAAATGCTGTTCGTCTCCTTGCCCCCACTCCCTCCATTTTCTGTTGTTTAGTTTTTTTTTTTAATGATTGTAAATTGACTCTGCAATCCAGCTAGACTTGGAGAGAAATAAGGAGATCCAACTGCAGTGAGAGCACAGGTATTATAGGGTATCATAACCTGGTGGGGTGGAAGGGTAATCTGAGCTACTGAAGGACGGGTGGAGACAGGCACAAGTCATTGTCCTGATGGCAATGGTGATCTTTTTGGTCTTGCAGCTCCTGGAATCAAAATAGTCCATGGCGTCTGTCACACTCATGTCTTCTTTCACTTTCCCAAAGACCACAGGCCTGTTTCTCTGGCACTCCGTCTTGGCAATGATGCTCACGTTTGGGTCTGCAATTGCCATTGACAGGATACTGGAATGCATATACTTTAGGATGAAATTTTCATCAGCAAATTTCGCTCTATGCATGAACTTGCTCCTAGTGTCTTTATGGCATGTGAGGTCACCACCATGCCCCATAAATCTGGAATAGTTCTGGAAAAGGAGGGGCTTTCATAAACCAATCTGCTCGCTCTGTTGCTCGGAACATGCTGTCTTTGGAATTTTGTTTGCAAACAGTTCAAAGGAGACAAAGCCAAGGGCTCACTGTTAACAGCAGTGCTGCAGCACACATAAGGTTAATCAGACTGGCTTCATTGGCAACAGTAGCATCTACAAAGCCCAACTGCTATTCTTTCTTTTTACTATTATATGTCCTGATACAACAGGAATGTTTTGTAGTTAAGATGTGCTGGTAGGTTTCCCAACCTTTCACGAATGGTTTTTGTAAATATGAGGTCTTGCTCTTTCTGGGGAACAGTTGCTATTTCCCCTGCTGGGAACATCTCTGGCTCCCACTCCTGCCTCATCCTTTCATCCCTAACCTGTCTGGCCTGACTGGCATCTTCTCATCCTTCAGTTGTAGTTGTAATGCTACCTGCTCCGAGAGAGCCACCTGGACCACCTTATGAGCCATAAACACTTTCTTTCACATTTTCAAATCACTATACCATATAGCTTTGCTTCCTACATCTTACAACAAGCTGTACTTCTTCAAATGCATGCTTTATTATGTGTCTCTCCCACTGTACTTTGAGTTCCTGGAGACAGAGACATTGTGTTCTGCTTACCACTGTATCTCCAGTGGCCAAGAGAGCACTGGACTCATACTGAGGTTCTCAATAAATGTTTATAAACGAGTCAATGTTCTTCCTGATCTTGCACCATGGTGTGTTCCAGCTCATCCTTCAAGGTCCATTGGGTTCATGAACTAGTCTGGGAAGACTTCCTATACCTTCATCAATCAAGACAGTATGATCTCTTCCCATTGAGTCCAAAATTGTCATCTATATACCTTTAGTATAGAAGCAAATATATTATGTTGTATCTGGGATATTTACCATGAGCTGCTTGGATATCCAGCAAAACCCCAGTATAACCATTATTACCTGGCATTTGTCTAATCCTTCTAGGTGTAGTTCTTTTTGCATTAAGAGAAAGCATCTCTTTCTAATGACTTTAATTGTACTCAGGACTGACAAGGGTGAGGAGAGATAGAAAAGACAGTGTGAAAAGAGGCACAGTGGTAGTGTTTGTGGGGCATCTAAGCTAAGTAGTCATGCCTTATCTATGAGACTGCCGATGGTCTCGGTATGAGATTGCAGCTCTCCTGTCTCACCTGCAGAATAAAACAAATTTTGCCATCTAGTGGTAGAAACTTTGAATTGCAGACATAGCTTCATTACCTAATTATTCCTTCTCCCACTAACAGTTGCTGGGTGCTAATGAGTGATGCGGACAGACTTGGTCCTCATGCATTGTCAATGTATTGAGCACATGCTGTGGGTAAATCATGTTGTTTGGAACTTTGGGGAGTGCAGTTTGATGTTGACATGCTTAGGTCAACAGACCCACGGGAAGTCAGCTTTCTCAGTGCAAAGGTCAAACACTGGCCTATCTGTGCCTCATACAAGTTGCTCTTTGACTTTATCAGTGTCAACTAGATGTGTAATGATGTCAGGGACATTTAAGTAGAAGACTTCACACACAGCCCCTGTATGGATTTAGGGATTCTCTGGGACAATCCCAGTATCTAGTGGCAGTGGCCTGTAGTCTTGCATTTCAGCAAGTGGCTGCAGCTGAGAATCAGCCACCCTTTTAGACCAAACTCCAATCAGCCATTCTGTCCTGTGTCCTGGTTTGAATTTGAAGCTTTTGAGCAATATTTGGTAGCTTTTGATTTGACTTTATTTTTAAGGAAAGAGATCTCCAAATCTCTCTAATCCCTTTTCCAAAAGACTCTCTTTTCAGCAGAGACAATTATAACTTCATTACTATCAAGGGGATAATCCACATCTTGATGACCCCTAGATGAAAAGCTGCCTGTTTCTCTGTTTTTTTTTTCCCCTTAAAACAATCCCTTTGCTCAGATCCCCACACACGATCATTTCCCCCCACTTTGCTTGACGAATGGAAAAGCTGTTTTAGAGATGTTCTCCTCCTACTCATTCAATAGGTACTTGATTCACACATGTAATTATTGGGATTTCTACTTTTTGTGGGAGGTTTCACTTAGGATGTTACATACATGCCCTTTATGGAGCAAGTGGTGTGACCACCATAAAAGGTCCATGTTACCATAGAAACATACACAAGGGACATGGGACCAAATACAGGGGTACAAATAATCTCCCTGGAGAAAGTAACATCAAAGTTTAAGTATTAGGATAAATAGAAAGTAGCCAAGGGGTGAGAAATGTGCAAAAATCCCAGACCAGATTAAGAATTATTGGGGGTAGAGAGAGACATCAATGGCACCCAGGGGCTCTGTTGAGGAGCACAGGGAGGCAGATGGGAAGCGGCTGCAGCTTTTGAGCATGGGAATGAGAGCTCAGAATCACGTTTTCAGAAGATCAATCAGTCCGTCAAGAAATCTGTTGTCAAGACATGGTTAAGAGTGAGCAGGCAACTGCTTCCCTTAGATATTTCCTGGTTGGCTCCGTAGGGTGTTGCAAAGGACTCCAGGAGACATGCCCTCAAGGCCCGGCCATGAAGCTGTTGCCTTGCCCAATGGCTTCCCTTGTTTTGTCTTTTAAATTCCTGCTGTTCTTACTTCCCTTTCCTTGCAGTCCTCGTGTTCTCTGTCGCTCTCACCTGCTTTCTGTGTAATTCTGGCATCTCCCTGGAGCTGCTGTGGATTTGCTGTTGCCTAGAGAACCACAGTAACGAAGCCCTGAACTCCCCCAACCCGCCCCAGGGAGCCTTTCTATCAAAAAGTTAGCTTCAAAGCCTAGTTGGATGTGGTCTATGCAAAACAAAAGTCAACAAACATTTCTCTGGAGTCCTGGCACCGGAAAGCCTTTTTCTTTTTCCCTTTGCTCAATTCCCAGGTGGTCAGTAGCCTGAACTTCTACCTACCCATTTTCCCATGGCAGCTCCCACTATGTCCCAGAATGATTGTGGAAGGTTAGGGGAGAGTCTGGAGACTGAGAAGGTTCTTAAATACAAGATCCAAACCCATATGCTCTCCCCATTCCTGATGAGGTTTGTTCCCTTCCTCTTTCAATGGACTGATGTTTGAGTTTGACACCCCTTCATTCTGGTTTGAGTAGCAACAGTCACTAGTCATGGGAGCCCAGGAAACATTCTACTTCTTTGGGCCCTGGTTTCCCTTCCTGCAATGTGGAAATGATAAATCCTGTTCTGTGTGCTTCACAGTGTTATTTTGAGGAGGAGAAAATGACTCTATAGATCAATAATTTATGAAACGTTTATTGATTATTCAGCCATCTGTTAGTTGCTGGGGGATAAAATAACTGTTGTTAAATTGCAGTGTACTGTGTAATATGGCAGTCTCAGACAATGAAAGCCCATCACCAACTGGGTCAGGCTAAGTATGTTGGTTCTGTTCCCTGTGCCTGTCTAGCCTAGTCCCTAACAAGTAGGAGCTGGGCATGACTCATCCATAAGCATTCAAAGCAAAGCCTTAGTGAGAATCTTAAATAGCAAATATCATCCGGTTTTGGAAAGATCTGTTATGTCAACGGCTCTGTGTGACGATCCCAGTGGAAAACAGATGAGACTTTCAAGTCAGAGCAGTTTAGGGAAGATTTATTTAGAAAGGAATCACAAAGGAGCCTGTGGTTCCTCAGGGGCTACAGCAACAAAACTGTTACCACTTCTAGGTCCACATTCAGGAGAGGAGGTTTAGATATAGTTCTCCATGGTTAGGTGATAGTCCTAATGGGCAAGAGAGTCCGAGGGAGTGAAAACAGGAGAGTAGCTTCCGTCACAGATGATGAAGGGACCGAAGACAGAGCACGAGAGGGAAACCTGTAGGTTTCTGACTTGAGTCAATGATATATCACTGTCCATTGCGAATGTGAGCAGTGGGTGAGGTTGGGTTGGAAGATTCCTGTCTAGTTTGGAACCCACCAGACTGAGGTGACTACCGAGCACCTAGTTGGAAGTTTCCAGGATTTAACTGAATGCAGCACCTGAGTTTCAGAAGAGGCCTCGACCAGAAACATACAGTCATAATGTGCACGTAATGATGTCTATATACACTGAAGATCATATAAAGCATACAGTTCTGTGAAATCTGATGCTTAGTGAATAAAGGAACTGATCCTCAACATTTGAAAACGCTTTCCTTATCTCTCAGAATTATGTTCGCTCTTGAAAGAGATCATACATTATGTAGGTACATGCTAATCATTGTCCACGAAATGGTCATTTTACAGTAGAGGACACTGCAGATCAGAAAGACAAAGTAGACTAGCTAGGAGTCTTATCCTTGCAAGTGACTGAAAGTCCAGTTTAAACTAGGCCCTAAATAAACAAAGAAACTCTTTGGTTCATGTCCAGGAGTGACTTTTAGTTCTAGGCATAGTTTGATCTGGAGTCACTGGGACCCGGTGCCTCTACTTTGAATTGATTCTGACTTTGCTCATGTGCTTATTCTTTAAGGCTGGTTACAGTTCATGTTCATGAGAGGGCAAGCCTCACATACTCGTGCTTTCCAATCTAGCAAACAGGTAACCTCTCCTAACAGTCCTACTACGTGTTTCAGTTTTTCTCATTGGCTCTACTCAGGTCTGTTCTCAGTCCTGACCCATCACTGTGTCAGAGGGATGGATCCTGCCAACTGCATTGGGCAGTAAGAGACCACTGGTAACGCTCGGAGAAAAGGTTGATTCCAACCAAATGGTAGGATTACACAATGGCAGAGGAGGAGTGTGTCCTTGTGAAAAAAGGCTGCTGTTCCCAGAGAAAGAAGACTCAAATCCAGTAATTTTAGGAAGAGGGACCTTAATGTCATCCAGCTTGTTAGTCTCAGGGCCAGGGCCCAGTCTCAGGCACTCCCATAACTTCCTTGCTCTGATTCTCTTTCATCACTTGCCTACTTTGTTCCCACAAAGGTTTCAGCAGATACTGAAGATGGTCAGAGGCCAGGAATAGGCTAATAAGAATAGCAGTGATAAAGCTCAGAGAGACTCCCAAGTCATTCAGGATCTTGCTCTGGCTCTTAGTCATTGACGGGCCAAAGTTGGACTAGACAGGAACAAGTGGAAAGATATTGCCCAGGTTGGAAGATGAGGAAGTAGATGAGTGTAAAGCTGCCCATGGCCCCTTCCCTAGCTCCCCTCACCTCCTCTTGGCTTGATAGAAGTTAGACAGACCATGGGGCAGGGGCCATGGAAGACCCATGCAAAGCTGTCTGGCCCGCAGTGGCTTCTTGGAGTG
Source organism: Nannospalax galili (assembly GCF_000622305.1). NCBI lineage: Eukaryota > Metazoa > Chordata > Mammalia > Rodentia > Spalacidae > Nannospalax > Nannospalax galili. Next base: position 333,073 of record NW_008342110.1, on the reverse strand, counting down.
ATTTCAGTTTATTATTCACTGCCAGACTATTTATTCCATGTGATTTTCACTCTCTCTGCCACCTGCATCACAAAGTTTTGTTGGCATTGATGAATGGTATGGACTCTTGGCGATCATTACATTCAGTTCTCTCATTTCATACAAGAGAAAAAGAGACTCAGGAGTTTGAAAGTGAATGAAGACCAGAGACTTCTCGTCAGAGTTGACTTTTGAACCTGGTCTTTCAATTCCTGTTCTAAAGATTTCACTATTGGCTCCATCTTCCTCCCTAATGGTTTCAGCAAAGTGCCTCACTGGCCTCTTGGCTGTTTAAGAGTAAAATGGCCTCTTAGGCATTGTGGGAGCAGATGGTTTTTACCTTAGAAGTAGGAGGAGCTCCCAAGAAGATTTGCAAGTTGATTATTGCAAATCAACAAGCCCAGTTAGAAGGATTTTTGTCTCTATGACTCCCAGGCTCAAAAAAGCCCATGGAACTTGGGATAACACAGAGCTTAGTGAAAAATAGTAGCACACAACGGTTCGCTTCTTTGTCTGTCCTTTAGGACTGGACGCTGAACCTTCATTGACTTTTTCTTTGGAGGAAGACTACAGGGACCATTACAGGCTGCTGAATTTTGGAGGGTTAGTCTGTAGTCAGTCTGGGATCCATGTACTTTTCTCTTTGGAGAACGGTTTGCTTTTCTTCAGGGGTGGTTTCAAGGACATGATTTGTGCAGGTGCACAGAGACCCATATTTGGATGATTTCCAGCCTTGGTTTAATGAACTACTGTGATCATCTTGAAATTCATAATTAATTTTTTCTATTTATTTGTTGATTATTTTATCATTTGACAGTTTCATCACTTCTACCTTGAGTTTTAGTTATTGTCACCTCCCATTCCCTTCTCTCTCCCACCCGAACCCTTCTCAACAAGTCCCCCCGCCCCTTACTTTCATGTTTTCTTTTTGTGTGTGACCCACTGAGTTCATTAGAGTTCCTTTCCTGAGCATGGGTAGGAAGGTTGTTCACTGGAGCAAGGGCAGCTTTTAACTTTTAACTTGAACTTTGAATTTGAAACACAGATAGATAAGGTCTAATAGGATCATGGAGTATACATGCTGAGCAGGGGAGACAGGTGTTACATGTGTCCGCTGTCATTCCTTGTTGGCCATTCACATGAATCCCTGTGAGCACAGAGTTTAAATGACACGTAAAGTACAGAGAAAGTCAGAGCAAATACAGAGCCAGAGGAACAGGAGTCACATCTACTCCTAAGTTGGGCACTGACAGCCCCGAGAGCCATGCTTTCTATCAAACCAAAGCATGCTTGAACACAGAAAAGAGGTAGAGACAATTTAAGAAATGCAAATAACCAGGTACTTTTGTCATATCCTTTCTTGTTACTTCGTGGCTAATCAATCACATGACATGGAATGAAAGGGAAAGGTAGGGCACCCCTGCTTCCTTCGACCCTTCCTTAGGCATCAGTGAGCCCATGTGGAGTGCTGGCGGACAGCGCAGACGGTGAGGACTGCCATTACAATTGATACATCAGTTTCTTTGCATCATTTCCACTGTTCTGGTATTAGAGAGATTCTTGTGAATCAGTGCCAGGGGCTCCTTCTCATCAGGCTGGTGCCTTCAAATTTGCGCTTCCAACCAGCTTGCACAACACAATGACAAATGGGAAAATTCAGGGTGCTAATTTTAATTTTTAACGTTTTGGAGCTCAACATAAATAACATATGTAAACACCATGATGAATTAAAAGAGAAGTCATTGGTAAGGTCAGAGAAAGCTTCAAATTTTATATTGTTAAACACTTTGGCAAGTTCCCCTTTACTTACCAAATGAGAAAACTCGTATTTCGATTTTTCACAGAGCCCCACAAATTATGTTATCATTTCTGTCTTTATGGCCTGGATATTTAATTTCTCAAGTTCCCCTGCTTCACCAGGATCATTTTAATACTCTGGCCATTTGGATTCATCCTTAGTGCCTGAGCGTGTTTCTTCCAAATGTGAAGTTGGTCCAAGTGACAGCAGCTGTGGTTTCTTCTGAGGCTTTTGCAAACCTATTCATTCATAATTTAACAAATACTTGCTGGATACTTATTAAGGACCAGTTACTGAGATAAATGCTGAAGATGTAATGCTGAGGAACACAGGCAGACTCCTGCTGTCATGAGAAGTTCGGTTTTACTGGGAGAGATAGATAAAAGCAGTTATGCAAAGAAAGCAATTACAGACTATGAGAAAACAAGAATAATACACACAGTGCTTCCATAGTGAATTAAGTGGGTGATATTTTGAAAAAGGTTGTCAGGGAGGGTCTCTCTGGGAAGGTGAGAGTTAACCTGGATTAAACATTGAGAAGAATTCTTCAACGTAAAGAGCTCAGGACAAGAAGTAGCAAGTACAAAGGTTTAAAAGTAGGAAGAAGCTTAACATGTTGCTGACAATGACTAAATGCCAGTGTAACTGTCACTCACAGTTTTATGTGGAGTGAAATGAAAATGACAGAAACAGAATCATGCAGGGCCTTCTTGGCACTTCAGATTGCATTCTGAGTGTGATGGAAGCCACAGAGGAGCTGACGACAGTTGAGTGATGTGACACACCAGTAGTGTGAAGGACCGGTTGGCAAAGCCCAGGAGGGGATGGAGAAGCCAAGTTCCACTGTCTTCTAGGTTTTGGTTTAGCATTGAGATCCCATAAACATAGGGGGGGGTGCCCTCTGCTGTCCAACACCTCCCTTCTCCCTTCTTAACCCCATTGAGGAAACTTTCTAGAGTTTCTCTCTCTCTCTCTCTCTCTCTCTCTCTCTCTCTCTCTCTCTCTCCCCCCCTTCATGCCTCCTCTCTAAGTCATATATTCATTGTATAAAATCATGTATTTCACTATGATGTTTTAAATTTTTAATTAATTCATTTTATTTTATGTATATGAGTGTTTTTTATTTTCTTATTAAAATTTTGCCATTTTCATACACTATAGCTTGAAGGTATTTAGATCCCCCCTCCACAGCTCATCCTACAACCTCCCACCCAATTTAATGTGCTCTCTTATATATGTAATTTGGCCTATAGAGCATGATTTGTGTCCCCAAATGTCTTTCAGCATGGTCCATCCACTGGGATCCCCAAGAGTCCCATCCCCATTAGATACAAGCAGCCTCATCAGTAGTCTTAGGTTGGGTTGGGATTTCTTATTTATTTATTTTTATGTGAATGAGTGATTTGTATGTATATAAGTACACTTGTGCATGCAATGGCTGTGGAGGCCAGAGGAGGGTATTGGTTCTCCTGGAACTGGAACTACAGATGGCCTTTGGTGATGATGTGGGTGCTGTGAACCAAACCCAGGTCCTCTGCAAGAGCAGTTGGTGCTCTGAAACAATGAGCTGTCTCTCCAGTACCTTATATTTTTATTTATGTGTTATTGTGTTGTGTGCACATGTGGGTGTGTATGATATGTGTGTGGTCATGCCATAGCATGTGTGTGGAGATCAGAGGACAATTTTGGAAAGTTAGTTCTCTCCTTCTGCCATGGGTTCTAGGGACTGAACTCAGGTTGTTAGGCTTGCACAACTACTGCTTTTACCCAGTGAACCATCTTTCTGGTCCCATTATGATTTTCATATATATCATGTGATTTCATCAGAGTCACCCCTCTCTACCACTGTTCCTGTCCTTCTTCATGTGAGGAATCATCTGCATTTTGTCTTTGGTCTTGATGGCACCCTTGTGTGGTGTAGTGTTCCGGGGTCACTCTGATTCTCCCACTTCACAATCTTGTTGCATTGTCTGTTTCTTGGTATTGGAATCTCTACTACAGTTTCTATAAACTGCTGACTTTTCTCCACCTACTGGCTGACCTGTGCTTTTCTGTATGAATACATAACAAAGTTTTGTCTTTATTCTTTATAAACTCTTGTGCTATAGTGACGTTATCTTTTAAATAGACATAGTATTAAAGTGACTCCTAATGACTTACTGTTATATCTGTAGAGTAATGAATGCATCTCTCAATTCTCAAAAGGGAAGTTTCCTTATGCAGCAGATGGTAAATAGCACAGAGCCCCACTGCTCAACATGCAGAGAATAAGATGCTACAGACTTGAACAGGACACCTATATAAAACGTCTGCCTTCCAAGGCTCGGATCATTGCAGAAGAGATGGCAGAAAGATCATAAGGGCCAGAGGTAGTGAATAACTACAAGGAAACAGAGTTTTCTAGATAGCTGAGAAGTTATTCGTATGAATTCACAGCAATGGTGACAGCATGTACAGTTCTCACATAAGCTCAAAGAAGAAAAAATTCCAGTAGAGAGTAGGAAAGTTGGTAAGAAACCACAACCCTAACCTGAGGCACTATTGGAAACTGATAACTGTTGGGAAGGGAATAGTCAGTCTCTTTGAAAATTGTGACTCTTGCTAAGTTAACCAGGTTCCAGTGGGACACAGATTTGACTCTATAGGCCTTTATAGATATATGTATATACAATCACAAATATACATATAAATACACAAATTGGGTTGGGGGATGGTAAGGGGTGCAAATGAGGGAGGGGAACTAAATACAGTAAAATATATTCTATGAAGTTGCAAAAATTCAATAAAAAAGTTTTATCCTTATTCTTAACACTAATCAGGTATCCTAGTTTGTTTCTAACACTCTGACCACTACCAACTTGGGGAGGAAAGGGTTTATTCAGCTTACATCTCCCAGGTCATAGTTCATCAGGGAGCCCAAGGTAGGAACTCAGGGCAGGAACCTGGAGGCAGGAGCTGGAGCACAGGCCATGGAGGAACGCTGCTTACTGGCTTGCTCCCCTGGCTCCTGCTCAGCCTGCTTTCTTATGCAACACAGGCACATCTGCCCAGGGGTGGCACCACCCACAGTGGGCTGGGCCCTCCCACATCATTCATCAAGAAGATGCCCCTCAGACATGGCCACAGGCTAGTCCAATAGAGGCAATTCCCCAATTGAGGCTCCCTCAACCCAGGTGTGTCAAGTTGACACTAAAACTATCCAGCACAACTGACCCCTTGTCAGCTTGACATACAAACACATCACTATTAAACCGTAACCTTTTCTTATCCCCAAGATAAGTTAACATTAATATCACAACATAAGACAGTACAACCTTAAAAACTCCCACAGTCCTTTAAAAAATCCAAACACTTAAAAGTCTGTAGTCTCTTTTAAAAGTCTCAGCTGTGGGTGGGCTTCTGTAAAATCCAAAACAAGTACTGTCTTATTTCAAAGGGAAGAATTGGGCGTACCTAAGCAAAACCAAAGTCCAGCAAATTAGCTCAAGGCTGGACATCTGGGATTCACTCACGATCTTCTGGGCTCCAAAGGGTACTGGCAGCTCCACTGCTCTGACTGGGCAGTCCACAGCACACTCAGCTCGTCTCAAAGACCCAGGCCAGCTCCATTCCACCCCTGCCACTGTCCTTGGTGGTCGTCCCATGGTCCCGGCATCTCCAAAACGCTGGGGTCGCCACTGAAACTGAGGCTACACCTTCACCAATGGCCTCTTCTTGCCTCTTGGGGTGCAAAGCCTCAGTTTCTCTCCATGACCCCTTCAGTTCTGGAGTCTTCGTTGTAACTGAAGCTGCACTTTCACCTATGGCCTTTCCTGACCTCTCATAACCTGCTTCCATCTTGAAATAGAGATGCAGGTCCCCTCTGTGTGCTGACCCTGAGGAAATACCTCCCAGAAGACTCCACCACAGTGATGCTGGTCTCTTGTTACTTACAGCTGATTTTTCAGCCCCAGCTAACCAGCATCAATTGTCCCAGTAAAGCAAAGGTTTTACTTCAGGTTCTGGTCTCTTCTTAATCACAGCTGATTCTTCAGCGCCAGCTGACCAGAACCCATGGATTCTCAATCCAAAATCTCACACGTACAGCCCTGATAATCTCTGCTTCCCTTTGAAGTTTCACAAGCCAGACCTCCATTGTCTACAACTCTTTCAGAATAACTGTTCCAAGCTCCACTGCAACAAACTCTGAGCACACAATGGCTTTTCCAGCCCAAAGTTCCGAACACTTCCAGAGTTCTCCCAAAAACACAAAGATCAGGTCTTTCATAGCAATATCCCACTCTCTGGTACCAATCTCTGTCCTAGTTTGTTTCTTCATTGCTGTGACAAAATACTCTGACCTGACCAATACCAACTTGGGGAGGAAAGGGTTTATGCAGCTTACAACCACCGCCCACAGTGGGCTGGGCCCTCCCACATCACTCCTCAAGAAGATGCCCCTCAGACATGGCCACAGGCCAGTCCAATAGAGGCAATTCCCCAATTGAGGCTCCCTCAACCCAGGTGTGTCAAGTTGACACTAAAACTGTCCAGCACATCAGGAAATTTCTCAGTGGCCATCAGTCTTTCAATTTGCTGTTGTTGTAAGGTGTAGGGGTTTTTTGTTGCTTTTTTTTTTTTGTCTTTTCTGGCAGTGCTGGGGATTGAACCTAGGCATCATACATGCTAGGCAAGCACTCAGCACTGAACTAAAGGTGTGTTTTGTTTTTTTAAATCTATGAATAGAACTCTTCCATTCACTAGATTTTCCATCTTGGTTTCCTTACACTCTACAAAGAATGCCCATGGTCCTTGCATACTTTTCTCAATGTGTCTTTTATTTTTTAAAAATTTCCTGTCTTTTCACTCTGTACTTTCTGTGATTGTCCTCAGCTCTCTCCACACCATTTTGCCTCATTTTTCTCTCCTTTGCCACTTATCACTTGTTGCATTTGAAACAACTTTGTTTTGTTTTTCAATCTATTTTCTTAAATGGACAGTCTCTTTTTCATCAGTCAATTTTTAAAATTGATATTTTTGTGTATTTTGTACAGAATATCCCAAACAATGTTATTCGTCTTTATACCTGCATCCCAAATGGTACCCTCCCATAGCTCCCTCCTGCACTGGAGCCCTTATACTCTGTCATCCCTGTTACTGTCCACTGTGTTGTCAGTGACCCCCATTCCAAGGTGCAAGTCCATCTGCTGAGTCTAGTCAGCCTATCCAGAGTCTCTTGCTTTAGACAAGATCAGCTCTTCCTTATCTAGCAGTGATCAGTTGCCAACATTCTTCTAGATAAGATTGGGGTCTACTGTTTATTTCCCAGTTCTGTGCTGGGTTACTGTCTGGGAGTGTCTTAAGCCACCCTGACCAACAACTCAAAGGAAGGTATCTCCTTTCTGGCATTGTTTCTTGTTATGTAGCCTTTAACTATACACGTAGACTCTTAAAGAAATATACTGGTCAATTTAATTTTTGGTTATACTTTCCTTTTGGGTGTTTAAGACCATACCAATTTATTTTTACTGTTAAGGTCATTTGAGGGTCTGTTCCTCAGGGTCACATGGGCTTGGGAGGAGCCCCTGGCTCTTTCCTTTTACCAGTTCCACCTATGTGAAGATAAGTCAAAGGTCCTGCTCGACCATGGCTGGCTTCACTCGGAAATGTGGAGGAAATGTTTCCTCTGAGTTGACCCTCCTCTTGTAGACTGGACACTGGTCCAAGTCCATTTGGTGGGGTCTCCTCGGCCTCCTTGATCAAGAGGACAGGTGACCCACCATAATTACAGGACATTTTGAGAGAT
>NW_008342110.1:322858-325337 GCF_000622305.1 Nannospalax galili | reverse complement strand
TCAAAGTATGTCTGTTAAACATCCAAGAAGATTAGTTCCACCAGTCTGGTACTTTTAATTACTGTGTGCCATGTAGCTAAATCTTGGGCAAAGACCAATTGTTCTCAGATAAACCTTACCTAGACATTATTTCTTGATCTGGTATGTATAATTTGTCAGTAGGTTGTTGGACTAATATGGTTCCCTCTAGTTTTGTGAAACTAGCTAGGCGTTATTTATCTCTCTCACTGTCTAACTCTTCCACCATGGTTTCCCCATTTAAAGTGCCCCCATTTTCCCCATTTCTCCCTTAATAATACCCTTCTCTTATGGTCCTACCTCTCTTGAGCTCCTTCTTTCCCTTTATTCCCAAGGTTCCTTGTATAACCCTCCCTCCCCCCTCCCCTTAAAATAACCCCATTTTTATCCATATCTCCCTTAGTAACACCTGTTTCCTACTGTTCTTCTCTCTCAGCCTCTTTCTTTTCCTTTACATCCCTGGTTCCTTCTCAGTATCCTGGTTCCTGTAGTTATGTCTGAATTCATACTCATTTGTAAGGATTTGGTGCTAGGATCCACATATGAGGGAGAACATATGTTGTTTGTTTTCTGAGTCTGTGTTACTTCACTTAGTATAACAGTTTCTAGATCTACCATTTACCTACAAATTTCATGATTTCATCTATATTGCTGAGTAGAACTCCATTGTATAAATTTACCACTTTTTCATTATCCACTTGTCAGTTGAGAGACACTTAGGTTGCTTTGATCCCTTAGCTATTGTGAAAAGGGCAGCAACAAACATGGATGTACAAGTGTCTCTGCAATAGGATGAGTTCTTTGGGTCTATGCTAAGAAGTGGTATAACTGGGTCAAATGGTAGGTTCTGTTTTAGTTTTTTAAGGGTTCTCCACACTGCTTTCCATAGGGGTTGAACAAGTTTGCAATCCCACCAGCAGTGGATGAGCATTCCCCTTTCCCCACATCCTCTCCAACATTTGGTATCATTTGTTCTCATGATCTTAGCCAGTCTGGCTGGGGTAAGATGAAATCTTAAAGTGGTTTTAATTTGCTTTTTCCTGATTACTAATGATGTTTAACACCTTTTAAGATGCTTCTTAGCCACCTTTATTTCTTCTTTTGAGAACTCTCTATTCAGCTCCTTAGCCCGTCTTTTAATTGGGTTACTTCCTTTCTTGATTCTTTGTTTTTTAAGTTCTTTATATATTCTGGATGTTAAACCTCTGTCAGATGTGTTGCTTAGGAAGATTTTCTCCCACTCTGGGTTTTCTCTTTACTTCCTTGGTTGCTTCTTTTGATGTACAGAAGCTTTTTAGTTAAATGAGGTCCCATTTGTTGATTCTTGATCTGATTTCCTGAGCAATTGATGTCCAGTTTAGAAAATCCTTTCCTACACCTACATCTTGTAGGTGATTGCCAATGTTTTCTTCTAACAGTTTCAGAGTTTTGAGCTTCACATTAAGGTCTTTGATCCATTTGGAGTTGACTTTTGTGCAAGATGAAAGATAGGGGTTTATTTTCATTCTTCTACAGGTGGAGATCCAGTTTTGCCAACACCATTTGTTGAACATGTTGTCTTTCCTCCAATGAATGTTCTTGGCCCCTTTGTCAAGTATCAGGTGACTGAAATTGCACATACTCATGTTTTTATCTTCAATTTTGTATCATTGATCTACGGGTCCATTTTTGTACCAGTACCATGTTGTTTTTACGACTATAGCTCTGTAATACAGTTTAATATCTGGTATAGTAACCCCCCCAGCATTGCTCTTATTGCTCAGTGTTGTTTTGGCTATCCAAGGCCTTTTGTGTTTCCATATGAATCTTAGGATTTTTTTTTCCAATTCTGTGAAGAATGTCATGGGGATTTTGATTGGCATTGCATTGAATCTAGAAATGGCTTTTGGTAGGATGGTCATTTTCACAATATTAATTCTTCTAATCCATGAGCATAGGTGGTTCTTCCATCTTCTGGTGTCTTCCTCAATCTCTTTCTTTAAATATTTAAAATTTTCATTGTAGAGGTCTTTAATGTCTTTGGTCAGGTTTATTCTGAGATAGGTTTTTGGCTTTTTTTTTTTTGAGGCTATTGTGAAAAGGAGTGTTTCCATGTGCTCTTTCTCTGATTGCTTATTATTGGTATATAGAAAAGCTACAGACTTTTGTAGATTAATTTTGTAACCTGCCACTTTACTGAAAGTGTTCATCATTTCTAGGAGTTTTCTGGTGGAATTTTTAGGTATAATATCATACTGTCTGCAAAAAGGAATAATTTGATCTCTTCATATGCTTTTATTTTCCTTGTCCTGTCTTATTGATCTTGCAAGAGTTTCAAGCACTATGTTAAAAAGGAGTGGAGATAGTGGACAGCCTTGTCTGATTCCTGATTTCAATGGGAATGCTTCCAGTTTTTCTCCATTTAGAACGATGTTGGCTGTGGGTTTGTTATATATGGCTTTAATTATGTTGAGGTATGTTC
>NW_008342110.1:320746-322736 GCF_000622305.1 Nannospalax galili | reverse complement strand
TTGATCATGGTGGATGATCTTTTTGATGTGTGTCTGTATGCAGTTTGCAAGTATTTTGTTGAGAATTTTTGCATCTATGTTCATTAAGGATGTGGGTCTATAGTTTTCTTTTTTGGTTGTATCTTTACCTGGTTTCAGTATTAGAGTGATGCTGTTTTTATAGAAGGAATTTGGAAGTTCTCCCTCCATTTCTATCTTTTTGAATAAATTAAATAGAGTTGGATGTAGAAATTCTTTAAATGTCTGGTAGAATTCTGCTGTAAATTCATTTGGTCCTGGGCTTTTTTTAGTTGGAAAGTTTTGTATTGTGGTTTCAATTTCCTCATGTGTTATGGGTTTATTTAGGTTGTTGATCTCTTCTTGGTTTAGTTTCGGTGATTCCCATGCTTTTAGATACCCATCCATTTCTTTTAGGTTTTCAAATTTAGTAGCGTATAGGTTTTTAAAGTATTCTCTTATAATGTTCTGGATATTTTTGGTGTCTGTTGTGATATTTCCCTTTTCATCTCTGATTTTGTTGATTTGGAGGTGCTTGTTCCTTCTTTTGATTAACTGGTCTGTCAATCTTGTTTATCTTTTCAGAAAACCAGCTCTTGGATTTGTTGATTCTTTGTATTGTTTTCTTTGTTTCTATTTCATTAATTTATGCTTTGATTTTTGCTATTTCTTCTTGTCTGCTGGGTTAGGGTTTAATTTGTTGTTGCTTTTGAAGTGTCTTGAGTTGCATTGTTTAGTCATTTATTTGTGCTCTTTCTTTTTTTTTGATGTAGCCACTTAGAGCTATAAACTTCTTGCTCTTGATTATAAGATTTATTGCCCTGTGGTCTGATAGAGTGTATGGAATTATAGCTTTGTATTTGTTGAGTTTTGTTTTGTGTCCCAGTATATGGTCGATTTTGGAGAAGGTTCTATGAGGTGCTGAGCAGAAAATGTGTCCTTTGGTGCTTGGGTGGACTATTCAGTAGATGTCTGTTAGGTCCATTTGATGTATGGTGTTTTTTAATTCAGAGGTCTCTCTGTTAATGCTTTGTCCTGTTGACCTATCTAATGGAGACAAAGGGGTATTGAAATTCCCTACTATTAATGAGTTAGGATTAATCTGGGTCTTAAGGTCTTGTACTGTGTTTATGAAGTTGAGTGCACCAGAGTTTGGTGCATATATGTTCATGATTATAATATCTTCTTGGTTAATTGTTCCTTTGATCAGAATGAAGTGACCCTCTTTATCTCCTCTGATTAGTTTTAGTTTGAAGTCTATTTTGTCAGATATTAGAATTGCAACTCTTGCTCTTTTCTTAGTACGATCAGCTTGGAATATGTTTTTCCATCCTTTCACTTTCTTCCTTGAAAGTGAGATGGGTTTCTAGCAGACAGCAAAGATGGGATTTGGTTCTTAATCCATTCAACTAGTCTGTCTTTTAACTGGGGAGTTTAGTCCATTGATATTTAAAGTTATTAATGAAAGATGTGTATTGATTCCTGCCATTTTGATTTCTGTTTGCATTCTTGGTGTAGCTGTGCACTTCCACAGTTATCCCTTCATTAAGTTTCTTTCTGTTATCCCTTGTTCCTTTCTTCTGCTCTTTGTATTGCTTCAAGAACTCTCGTAAGGGCTGGTTTTGTGGACTTGAATTCTTTCAACTTATTTATGTCATGGAAGATTTTTCTTTCCCCTTTGATTATAGTAGATATTTTGGCTGGGTAAAGTGATCTGGGTTGGTATCTGGTCATTTAGAACTGGGAGTACTTTAGTCCAAGCTCTTCTGGTTTTCATTGTTTTCACTGAAGTCAGCTGTAATTCTGATGTGTTTTCCTTTATATGTGACTTGTTGTTTTTCTTTTGCAGCTTCTCTCTTTGTTCTGTAGGTTTAGTATTTTTAGTATAATGTGCCGTGGAGAGTTTCTTTTCTGGCCCTGTCTATTTGGTGTTCTATGTGCTTCTTGTATTTGTATGGGCATGCTTTTCTTTAATTTTGGGAAATTTTCTTCT
>NW_008342110.1:305606-320377 GCF_000622305.1 Nannospalax galili | reverse complement strand
TGTAAGTTTGGTCTTTTTATGGTGTCACACAATTCCTGTATATTTCATTCTTGTGTTTTCTTGAATTTTTCATAATCTTTGCTTAAGTGGTCTAATTTGTCCACTTTATCTTCCAGTCTTGATATTCTGTTTTCCATTTCATTCATGCTATTGGTGAGGCTTTCTCCTGTCATTTCTAACTGGGCGTGGTTGAACCTACCCAGGAAAGATGCTGGCCTCAGGAAGTTGGAGGTTCGGCTGGCCATGGATGAAGGGTGGTCTCAGGTATACAAAGGAGATGTGGGGGAGGGAACAGGTTTTGAGGGCCCTAGGAAACTAGACTGAGGAATTGGGTTGATCTGGGTGCAAAGGATCAGGAAGCAGTGGGGAGTCTGGGCCAAGAGGATAGTCCAGATGTCTGGGATGCCAAGAAAAGAAATAGGCCAGTGCCCATGCTAGGAGGAGAGATGGTGGGGGAGCTGGGAGGGTGAATCCATAGTTAATTTCTAATTCTTTTTCTTAGAGGGTTTTTTTATTGAATTCAAACCTTTAAATTAATTCTTTTCTATATCAAAGCATTCATAAAGAGCCAAAATTTTACATTGGGGCTTTATTTTTTATTTGCTTCCTAAGAGGAGTCTCTCTCTCTCTCTCTCTCTCTCTCTCTCTCTCTCTCTCTCTCCCCCTCTCTCTTTCCCATCTCTGATTTATTTATATATTTATGTGTATGTGTGCCTAGATGTGTGCTTGTGTGAGTTGATGTGTACCATGTGCATGAAGGAGCCCAAGGAAGAAGCCAGAGTTGGCCAGAAGAGGGCATTGGATCCCCTGGAACTGGGATTACAGTTGACTGTTAGCTCCCACGTCCATGCTGGGCACTGAACCTGGTTCTGCTCCAAGAGCAGGAAGTGCTCTTAACTACTGAGCCATCTCTGTAGCCCCCCTTTTCTCTTCTTCTAGCTTGATGGATTACTTAGGTTTGTAGCAGTAGATTGCATGATGTTTATACGATGTCATTTCATGTTGTACTTGTCTGAGAAGGAGTAACTTTGCTTATAGCTCTCCTTAAGGGCATAGTGGATGCTCCTTGATCACTTTTCCTCTTCTTCTGGATTCATTTTGTTTTCCCTTCATTAAGATGTTGAGTTGAGAACAAAGTATAGCTTTTTATGCATTTATTTCAATGAACATTTTTTAAAATTTTATTTACTATTTTTATTTTATGTGTATGTGTGTATTGCCTGCATGTAGGTAAGTGCACCCATGTCATGCAATGCCCACAGAGGTCAGAAAAGGCTGTCGGATCCCCTGGGACTGGAGTTATGAACAGTTGTTAGCTGCCATGTAGGTGATGGGACTCGAACTCGGGTCTTCTTCAAGAACAACCAGTGTTCTTAATCTTAACCTCTGAGCCATCTCTCCAGCCTGCAATTAACATTACTTTGAATTCTTGGTATTTTGATGACTGAGTCTGCTGCTGAGATGTAGGGCTGGCCTGAGGAGTTATACTAATCATATCAGAGATTCTTTTTAATAGTTACCAAATCTAAAACACTGTGGTTCAAATAGTATCCTTTTTACTGTTATTAATGAGGATGAATTATTTGCCTTAAAATTATCTATTTCAGGACTGATGAGATGGCTCTGTGGTAAGAACACCAACTTCTTTTGCAGAGGACCCGGGTTCAATTCCCAGCACCCACATGGTAGCTAACAAGTGTCCTTAACTCCACTTCCAGGAGATCTGAGTCCCTCTTCTGACCTTCCCAAGCATTACATGACACGGGTGCACTTACGAGCTTGCAGACAATATACTCATACAAATAAAATAAAAATAATAAATAAAATATTTTTGAAATATCTATTTCATCAGGCGATGGAAGGAGTTTTACTCTACTGTCTTTAAATAGAGGCTGAATATTAAAACAAGGGTTTGGTACAATCCTGGGAAAGACTGAGTTATGAAAAATGATAAATTAGATGATCTTTAAAACCCCTCTTAGGTTTGTATTCTGAGGCATAACTGATAAGACAGCAGGGGTCGCTCAACCATGAAATCAATCAAAGTACAAGAATAATTTAAGGATAAGGGCACTGCCATCTTCAGACCATTAGAGGGCAGCTCTCGCTCATCTTAGAATACAGTGACTAGCGCCTCTGTCAAAGGAGTCATACTGGAGCTCATTTGCATGTCTGTGAAAAGTGAGAGAGACAAACTGTGAAGGAGATGGAGGTAGGATGATCTGGCCAGCAGAGGCTGCTCATTGGTAAGGGTCTTACATTCTTCCTTCTCTTGCCCTCTATACCTACCTCAGCGTTGTCAATCTGCCTGCCAAATCATCCATACCTGGAAACTATTAAGGTACACCCGAACTCTCAGTTACCTGTGCTGTGCTTTTCATTGGAGTACAGACAGGTGAAGTGACTTCCCAGGATTTGCAGCTGACCTGCTCATAAATGATGAAGGCCTGGAATGGAGCCACCACCTAGCGGGCTCCTGTGCCTTCATGGGAGCACTTGCTGCTCATGTTGCACTTCCAGGACCGAGGCCATGGCTGACTCAATGACAACAAGAAGTAAATCAAAGTCCTCCCCTTGGAGCCTCTGGCATTCTGAATCTTTATTCTGGACAGAGTCTGTTTTTGGCCTAAGAATAAAACTTTTTCCCCTTAAAGATTCTGGAAACCTGCCTTTCCTGGCAGCAGTGTGCTATTTATCTCCCTTGGTGCTAGTGGTACCATTTGCCAGGATGAGGTTTAGTCCTGTGGCTCACCAAAATCTCCCTTATATTTCTCTTCCATCTCTTCAACAATTGAAGTATTGCCCTTCCTTCTTGGGCATGGCTTCAACTCCTGGTAAGACATTTAATCCTATGTATGTATATATGCATGTATGTATGTATGTATGTATGTATGTATGTATCTTTCTATCTATCTATCTATCTATCTATCTATCATCTATCATTATCTATATGTATCATCATTATTATTATCTATCTATCTATCATCATCATCTATCTAACTATCTATCATCTATCTATCTATCTATCTATCTATCTATCATCTATCTATCATTATCTATATGTATCATCATTATTATTATCTATCTATCATCATCATCTATCTAACTATCTATCATCTATCTATCATCTATCTATCTATCATCTGTCATCTATCATCTCTAGCTACCATATGACTGCTCATCACTGTCCACAGAAAAGCTCTGAATCCGCATGTCAGTAAACACTACTAAAGAATTCAAAACATTACAGAAAGTACTTTCTTACCGTCAGTAACACAAATGAGGAAGGTCTTTGTCTGAGTTTGCTTTACTGTTGCTGTGATAAAACACTGACCAAACCAACTTGGGGAGGAAAGGACTTAGTTCAGGTTACAGGTCAAGGTACATCATTAAGGGAAGCAAGGGAAGAAATTCAGGGCAGCAACCTAGTGACAGGAACTAAAGCAGAGACCACAGAGGAACACTGCTTATTGGCTTGTATCTAGGTCCATGGTCAGTTGCCTTTCTTATATAGCCCAGCCCCATCTGCCCAAGGGTGGCACCGCCCACAGCCAATAATAAAAAACCCTCACAGACATGCCCACAGGCTGGTCTGATCAAAGCAATCCTTCAGCGGAGGTTTCCTCTTCCAAGGTATGTCTAAGTTTATGCCAAGTTGACAAACACTAACTAGCACAGCCTTTAATGGGACCAGCCTCTTAGAGAGAAGAAAGTTTTGTTTTGTTTTATTTTCATGTAAATTTGGTTGGGCTATCCCAGAATGATTACTTACACTTGTCATTATGTTGTCATAAAATCAGATTCCTCTCAACAGACATCAGACAGACTCATGCAACATGTGGTGTAGTCAATACTGTTAAATTCATTGTGATGAAAGTAGTCACTGCCCCACACATCTGCTAAGACTAGGAAGCATTTGTGGAGAACTATGCTTTCTATTACTCTAATGAACTTCTTTGGCTATCAGCGTGGTAGGCAGGGTATATACCTTTCTCTTTGCAGTGCTGATTTTGAACCTGAGCCTGTGTATGCTAAGTAATTGCTCTACCACTAAGCCATATCCTTGGCCAAAGAGAGGGTATATTCTTTTTTTACTGAAGAAATTAATTGGGCCTGGAATTAGGTGATGAGATGACTTTATTTGCTCTTTTCTCTAGGGCTGATGATAGTGAGATCATGGACTCCCAGCTAAAAAAGAAAAAATATACAAAGCTTTCCTGGGGGCTATGAACCAGCAGCTGCACAAAGAGATAAAGTAACCCTGGACTTGTGGATCTCAGAAGTTGTCCAATCTAATGCCTACCTCAAAATTTCCCTTATCATTGCATTATTTTCAAGATTTGAATAGTTTCACCAGACACTGCAGTCCAGTATGTGCTGGGTAATGGAAATTAAGGTGGTATTCTATCTTCCTGGAGGGGGCCAGGCCAAGATCTAAGCCATATCCAGTGTTCTTAGAGAAAATTCTACAAAGAGAGCCTGAGAAGGTGACCAGAAGAAAATCAAGGCATATTTGTTACAAGGTGAACTACCTCCTAAAGATTCTCAAGAATAAGCAAGAAGATTTCTCAATAAAATATGAGCATGATGTAACAAATTGACAAAATAAAGACTAGGACCTTGGGCAAAATCAGTAGACTGTAAAATGGAGCAGTTCCCATGAATTCTAAAGAAACTTGAGAATTAGGGGTACATACTATTAGAGTCAGTTGGCTGTTCACGGCTTTATATCACCCAAAATAAACTCAAAAGAAGGTTGAGATGTCCAAAGAACAACAAAAACCAAAGCCCGAAACACATCATTTTACCATATGATTGATTCCTGCCTGGCTCCTACCTAAAGGAAAGACAGCATGGATTTGTCTTAAGCAAATACATTTTAGTTTTAAAAGTCTATATTTTTGTGTTCCCCAAACACTCTTGGGTGTGGATCTATACCTTGGAGTGGGTTCAGCATACCACAGATCATACCCTTAAAGAAAACTGACTCTTCTTCTCCAAACAGTTACCAATTGCCAATAGTTCCCCAGCTAGAGATGGGCTTCATGACCATCTCCCTCTCTGTGCTGGGGTTTTGTCTGGCTTGAGCTTGCACAGGTCTTGTTAGTGCTGCCACAACTGCTCTGAAGTCCTATGTGCAACCACCCATTCCCTTCCTCTGGCTCTTGGAATCTTTTTGACTCCTCTTTCATGACACAGAGTTCTTCGTATCTTAAATAGGAGTGAATTCACTGTTATAAACATATAGGTCCAGCTTAACAAGCTAAAATCTATGTATCAATGTGGGTATGACTGTGTTTAACATGTAGCTTAGGTTTAAAGAAATTCTTCAATATAAAGACAGTCTGATGAATACATAAATATGTTAGAAATAATTTGAGTGAAAATTTTCTTAGAGCCATGTTTTATACCATGCTACTTTAGATGGTAATTTTCAGTCTTCAGAGAATCTATTCTTTCTTCTTACAGAAGCAAATTTTACCTTCCTTTTGGGGTAAAACCTTCCCTCTCATGTGTCCTTGACCTCCATAGCAAAAGAAACTGTAGAAAATGCATAAACTGACAGAGATTAAGCAACACATTCTTGATGATGAATAGATCACTGAAGAAATCAAGAGAGAAATAAAAAATTATTGTGATTAAATTGAAATGAAAATACAACATACGGGGGCTGGAGAGATGGCTCAGTGGTTAAGAACACTGACTGTTCTTGCAGAAGATCCAGGTTCGAGTCTCAGCACCCACATGGCAGCTAACAACTGTCCGTAACTGCAGTTCCAGGGGATCCAATGGCCTCTTCTGTCCTCTGTAGGCATTTCACAGCATGAGTGCACTTACCTTCATGCAGGCAATACACTCATACACATAAAATAAAAATAATTAAAAAAAGAAAATACAACATACCAAAACCTCTTGGATACAATGAAAGAAATCCTAAGAGAGAAATTTATAGCTCTAAGTACCTACACTAAAAAAATCAGAAAAAGGAGCTGGAGTTCAGTGGTTAAGAACATGTACTGCTCTTGCAGAGGACCCAAGTTTAGATACTAGCACTCATGTCAGGTGGTTCACTAATGCCTCTATCTCTAGCACGCTGTGTCTCTAGCTCCAAGATAACAGACACCTCTGCCCTCTGTGGGCAAGTATACACACACACACACACACACACACACACACAGAGAGAGAGAGAGAGAGATAAAATAAAAATCTTTTAAAAATCACAAAGAGTTCAAATAAATAATTTAATAACGCACTTCAAGAGTTTGAAACAAAAAAGAACAAAATACAAAAGCAGTAGATAGGAAGAAATTAGCCAAATTGGGAAGAAATTAATGAAATGAAAACAGGCAGCAGCAATAAAAAACAGTACAAAGAATCAGTGAAACAGCTGGTTCTTCAAACAGGTAAACAAGATTAGCCAGTTAACCAAATGAAAGAGAAGACAAATTCATAAAATTAGAGATAAACAGAAAGACATCACAATAGATATCAAAGAAATCCAGAAAATCATAAGAATGTGTTTAAGTATTTATATTCTACTAAGTTGGAAAACCTAAAAGAAATGACTGAATTTCAAGATACATATGACCCATCAAAGTTAAACCAAGATAAGATAAAAAATTTAAAGAGACCTATAACAAGGAAATTGAAGCAGTAATAAAAACGTTCCTGACTATAAAAAGGCCAGTTCCAGATGTACTCATGGTGTAATTCTACCAAATGGTTAAGAAAAACTACAATAAATGTTTCTTAAATTATTCCAGAAAATAGAAACAGAAAGAACCAGGAACCAGGATCCTTCTATGAAGCTGGTCTCACTCTTCAAACCAAAGCCAAATGAAAACAAAGAGGGACTTACATACCAATATCCCTCATGAAAGTAGATGCAAAAATTCTCAACAAACCTGCAAAGCAAATATAGGTACATAGTAAAAAGATCTTTCACCATGATCATGTTGGCTTTATCATGTAAATCAACTGAAAGACAAAAGTCACACGATCTTATCAATAGAGTAAGAAAATGCCTTTGACAAAATCCAATATACTTTCATGATAAAAGTCATGGAGAAGCTAGGGATGGAGGAGAACATGCACCAATACAATGGTTATATAAGACAATGGTTATATATAACAATGGTTATATATGACAATGGTTATATATGACAATGGTTATATATGACAATGGTTATATAAGACAATGGTTATATATGACAATGGTTATATAAGACAATAGTTATATATGTCAATGGTTATATAAGACAATGGTTATATATGACAATGGTTATATAAGACAATGGTTATATATGACAATGGTTATATAAGACAAACCCATAGCCAACATCATGCTAAATGGAGAAGAACTTGAAGCAATTTCATTAAAATCAGGAACTATCTTAACAATCAGAATCACTGTCCTGACTTCTATTCAATACAGTGCTTGAAGTCTTAGCTAGAGAATAAGATAAGAAGGGAAATTAAAAGATTATAAATAGAAAAAGAAGTTAAAGTATTCCCATTTGTAGATAATATGATGTTTTACATAAGAAACCTCAAGACTCCACCAGAACACTCCTGGAACTGATCAACATTTTCAGCAAAGTGGCTGGATACAAAAATCAGTAGCCTTCCTATATACCAACGGCAAACACACTGAAAAAGAAATCAAGAAAACAGTCCCATTCACAATAGTCTAAAGAGAAAAAATACCACTTAAGAGTAAAACTGACCAAGGAAATTCTGCAACGAAAACTAATTTCTGAAGAAAGAAATCAAGAAAGACACTAAAAGATGCAAAGACCTTCCATATTCATGGATTGATGGTGGAATTAATATTATGAAAATGGCCGTTTGCCAAAAGCAATTTACAGATTTCATGCAATGCTAATTAAAATTTCCATTCCATTCTTAAGAGAAATTCTTCATAGAAAAAACCTTAAAATTCACAATGAAATGCCAAAACCCTGAGTGACCAAAGCAAACCTGGGGAAAAAAACAGTGCTGGAAGCTCTTATGTCTGATCTCAAGGTCTACTACAGTCACCGTGATAACAACAGCATGGTGCCAGCACGAAATCAGACACGTGGACAGATGGAATAGAATATGAGGTCAAGATTTAATCCGTGCAATTACAGCTGCTTGCTTTTTGACAAAGGAGCAAAAATACTGGAGGAAAGTATCTTTAACAAATAGCGATGTGAAAATTAGATACCTAGACATGGAAGAATGAAACTTGACCCTTATCCTTCATGCTGAAAAAACAAAATCAACTCTAAGTGGATCAAAGACCTCAACATAAAACCCCAAGTTTTGAAATTGCTAGAAAAGAAGCTAGGGAGTATGCTACAACATATAGGCATAGGTAAAGGTTTTCTAAACAGGACTCTGGCTGTTCAGGAAATAAGACAAACAATTAGCAAATGGGACCTTATGGAACTAAAAAGTTTCTGTACAGCATAGGACACTATCATTTGAATGAAGAGGAGCCTACCAAATGGAAGAAAATCTTTGCCAGCTATGCATCCAACAGTGGATTAATATCCAGACTGTTCGAAGAACTCAAAGGACAAAACATTAAGCAAACAAACCCAAACAGAAACTGGACTCCAAATCTGAACAGAGAAATCTGAGCAAAAGAAATACTAGTGGAGGCTGGTACAGAACTGCATTTGGGGACTCTTCAGATCCAATCTGCTTGCCATCTGAGTTAGCAGAGACTCCCCAATGGCACTTCAGGACTGCCTGGAGTCAGAACACAGGTAGGGACCCCTCTACTTGTTCACAGGTAGAGAGACCTACCATCCCGACCCAGTTCACCCACCATCTAAGTTAGCAGAGATCCTGCCCTCAGCAATTCTCAGGGACCCAATAGAGGGAGGGGCAACCCAGAATGGCAGGCAGGGACACCCCAGATCCAGAGAGAACACCATCTAGGTTAGCAGATCCTCACTACCCTCACCACTGCTTTGGGACTGCTTGGAGTCAGACCCAGAACCACAGGAAAGAACCTCCAGTCCCAATCTTTCTGCTCACAGCCAAATCACCCACAACTCAGTTCAGAGGCTATGTGACATTCTGTGACTGTGACTCACGCAGGGGCTCCCAGAGTCAGCCTACTACTCCATCTACCAAGATAATCCAGATCCCAAGGTGTCCTGAGCCTTTGATCCCAGATAAGGCCACATATCAGCTTCTTCCCAAGTGTGGTGTAGTGTCCTGTATCCCACCCCCATGGATCACTGTCCACTCACACTGTAAGGCCAGCCCACCCCATACACTGACTACCCATAGAACCCAAGTGAGCCTTTAATAGGCTTCAGAAGATCATCACCAAGAATTTTCTAAACCCATAGATTGGTTCTTAGGCTCAGAAGTTGCACCTATCCCTAATTGAACTAGGACCACTTCTGATCCTCACTGACATATCAACACAGAGTGGTCCCAAGACTGAACACCCAAGTACTACTCAGCCCATCCAAAACTGGATGTGTTGGGGTAACAGCAAACAAAGATCCAAACACCCATTCAACAAAGGTGAGAACAGATATCCATATCAAGAAACACCACCAATGATGGCACTCCAGATGTCCAAGTCCCTTCGCAAAAACAGAGACAAAATGAATAAACAAGACAGTACATCTCCTCCAGACATTAACACCCCCTGTATACTGTTTCTTGAGAAAAGAAACTCAGCTGATACACAAGAGAATGATTTCAAAGTAGTAACTTTAAATATGATCAAGGAACTCAAAGAGGAAATGAATAAAAGGCTGAAGACCTTAAAATACAGTTGAGTAAAATAAGTAAAACAATTCAAGGTGCGAAACTGAAATTTAATAAAGATACAGAGTCTCTCAAGAAAAGCCAAACTGAGATTAAATTTGAAATAAAAAACTCAGGGAGTCAACTAAAAATCTCAGATGAAAACCTCACCAAGAGATTGGATAAAGCAGAGAGAGAATATCAGGTCTCAAAGACAAGGTAGTGGAAAGGATCACTCAGTCAAACAAATGCTAAATTTAAAGTAACCTGGGGGGGGCGCTGTAGAGATGACTCAATAGTTAAAAGCACTGGTTGCTCTTGCAGAGGACATGGATTTGGTTTCCAGCACCCACATGGCAGCTAACAACCATCTGTAACTCCAGTTCCAGGGGATCAGATTCCCTTTTCTGGGCCTCCATAGGCATTGCACACATGGGTGGACTTACACATACAGAGACAAAACACTCATCAAATAAAAATAAATAAAAATTAAAATAACCCAGGAACAAAATGTGCAAGAACACTGGAACCATAAAAAGACCAAATCTATGGATCAGGTACAGAAAGAGAAGAATTGTGGGTCAAAGACTCAGAAAATGTTTTCAACAAACTTGTAAAAGGATATATCCCAAATCTGAGGAAAGAGATAACTATCGAGGTACAAGAAGCATACAGCACACTGAATAAACAGGACGAGAAAAGAAACTTGCCATGATATATAATAGTCAAAACACTAAGTGTACAGAACAAAAAAAAGTTACTGAGGGCTCCAAAACAGAAAGATTGAGTTGTATACAAAGGCATGCCCCAGGACACTAAGCAAGTCTCAACAAATTTAGGAAAATTAAAATAACATCCTATATTTTACCTGACCCTAAAGGAATAAAGCTGGATATCAACAACATTAGAAATGGGATAAAAAGACACAAACTTATGGAAACTAAACACACTACTGAATGAAAATTGGGCCAAGGGAGAAATTTTAAAATATATTTAAAAATTCCTGGAATTGAATGAAAATTAAAACACAGCATACCAAAATCTGTGGGACATAATGAAGGTAGTTCTAAAGAGGAAAGTTTATAGGACCTAGCAGCTACATTAAAAAAGAAATGGAAAAATTCCTTATTAACAACTTAATGATGCACCTGAAGGCCTTGGAAAAACAAGATAGAAAAAAACAACACTGAAAAGAGTAGATGGAAAGAGATAGTCAAAATCAGGACTAAAATTAATGAACTAAAAATTAAAGAAACAATACGAAGAATCAATGAAGAGTTTGGTTCCTTGAAAAGAGAAAGAGGACTCAAATTAATGAAATCAGAAGTGGAAAGAGAAACATTACTAAACACCCCTAGAAAGTTCAGAAAATAATGAAAGCATTTTAAATGTCTTTCAATAAAAAAGACCTTTTAAACATCTATATTAAACTGGAAAATCTAAAAGAAATGGATAAATTTCTAGATATATATATGGCCTACCAAAGTTAAATCAAGATGAAATAATTTAAACTGACTCATAACAACCAATGAGATAGAATCAGTCATTAAAATTCTCCCAACTAAAGAGAGCCAGGATCAGATGCATTTTGCACAGAGTTCTACCAAACCTCCAGAGAACTAACACCACTACTCCTCAAATTATTCCCTAGGATAGAAAAGGAAAAAAAAATACCCATTTTTTTTCTATGAAGCTAGTATTATCCTGATAGCAAAGCCACACAAAGACCCAATAAAAAAGAAAATTATAGACCCTTATGAACATAGATGCAAAAATTCTCAGTAAAATACTTGCAAACTGAATTCAAGTCCAGATCAAAATGATCATAAACCATGAACAAGTTGGCTTTGACCTAGATATGCAGGAATGATTCAGCATACATCAATCAATAAATGTAATCCACCACATAAATAAACAAAAAATAAATAGAAACCACACAATTATCTCATTAAAGGCAGAAAAAGCCTTTGACAAATCAACATCCTTCCATGATAAAAATGATGGAGAATTTAGCAATACATGGGGATATCTCTCAACATAATAAAGACAGTATACATCAAGTTCTCAGCCAACATCATACTAATCAGAGAGAAACTAAAAACCTGTCCATTAAACACAGGAAAGAGACAAGGATGTCCACTTCTCTCCATTCCTACTCAACATAGTGCTTGAAGTTTTAGCTAGAGCAATAAGACAATTAAAGCAGATAAAGGGGATACAAATAGACTGACGAGCTATGTTCTTCTGCTCCAGGGCCAACATCTACTCTGCTCAGCTAGTTATATCCTTCCCATTCTGTCCCCATTCCTGCCTTGGGCTTAGGTCCCCCTCCTCATCATCCTACCTGAGAACTCCTGGCCTGCCAGAACCAAGCCACTGGATCCTCATACTCTTGAATTGAGCTTAGGCCCCTTTGCCCTGCTGGAGAACTCTTGACTAGTCAGGTTGGGATATGTTTCTCCAATTAAACATCAAAAGTGAGAACCTGAAGCACAGACCAACTACCTATTCATACCAGAACAGAAAGCAACCAAGATACAACAACAATGTAAACAGAACCAAACTTCAATGAAACAAAAGTAGGCTAGAATTTAATATCAGACACACAACCAACAAAAGAAATCCATATGCCCAGACCACACACAAAAACACAAAAAAAGTGAAAGACCAAGATAATATGCCCCCACCAAAACCTACCAATCTGACAGAAATATACTACAATAAGAACTAACCAGAGGAACCTCAGGACACAGAATTTGCAGGCAATATACTCATACACATAAAAAATAAAAAACAACTGATTTAAAAAAAAATTGAAAAAAACAAAAACAAAAACATTGGGACTGGAGAGATGGCTCAGCAGTTAAGAGCACTAGCCATTCTTGCAGAGGACCTGGGTTCAGCTCCAATCACCCACATGGCTAACAACCATCCTAATTATAGTTCCATGGGATATGATGCCCTCTTCTAACCTCTGTGGGCATTGCACAATATGGGTGCACTTACACAAAGGCAGACAATACACTCATACTCATAAAATAAAAACAACATGAACAAAGAAATCAAGCCATTTTAAAGAACATGCAAACAACTCAAAGAACTTAAAGAGGATAGGAATAAACTCCTGAATGAACCTCAAGAAAATATAAATATAGGATTCAATGAAATGACAAAGACAATTCAGGACTTGAAAGGTGAATTCACAAAGTAGATAGAAATATCAAAGAAATTTCAAGATGAAATGAAGGTGGAATTGAAAAATTCAGTAAGTCAATTTGGAATGACAGGAGAAAACTTCACAAACAGAATGAATGAAATAGAAAACAGAGTATCAAGCCTGAATGACAAAGTTGAAGAACTGGACAGCTCAAGCAAAGAATATAAAAAATAAAATAAAATAACATAAACACAGAGGCATGGAATATGCAAGAAATGTAGGACACCATGAAAAGGAGAAATCTACACATCATAGGCATAGAGAAAGGAGAAAAAACTCAGGTCAATGGTATCGACCATATTTTCAACAGAATTATGGAAGAAAATATCCCTAAGTTAAGGAAAGACTTATCTATACAGATCCAAGAAGCACACAGAACACTGACTAGACAGGACTGGAACAGAAACTCTCAACAGTCTATGGTAAAAACACTAAATTCACAGAACAAAGAGAAAGTATTGAAAGCTGCAAGACAAAAACAACAAGTTACATATAAAGGAAAACCCATCAGAATTACAGCTGGTTCTTCAATATAAACTATGAAATCCAGAAGAGCCTGGATCAAAGTATTCCCAGTTCTAAATGGTCATAGACACCAACCCAGAGTACTCTACCCAGAAACACTGTCTATCATGGACAAAGAGGAAAGAAAAATCTTCCATAATACAAATAGACTGAAATAATTCATGTCCATCAAACTAGCCCTGTTGAGAATACCCAAAGCAGTACAAAGGACTGAAGAAAGAAATGACCATACTCAAGGGGTACCAGAAGGAAAACAAATGAAGATATAAGGGATGACAACACAAAATAAGATTAGAATACAAACAGAAAAGAAAATGAGAGTAACTAGCTCTCTCCCACCTGCAGGCCTCTCTCCCCGGTAAGTCCATTGCACCCTCCAAGCTAAGACTCCCCCAGCCTCATTCACCCTCCCATCTTCCACGCCTATCTCTCCTTGTAGTTTGGGTCCTGCCACATTCCTTGTCTTGGGGCCCCAGACAACTGGGGAACCAATACTACTTCCTGATCTTTTTCATCCAGACCAATTTAGGGCCTTCTCTGGGTCCCAGGAGCACTGCTTCTGGGCCTGGCACCGCCCTTACCTCCCTCTGCTTCCCTGGGCCTGCACCACCCACCAGCCTCTTTCTGGGAGGCCAGGGCTGACCTTTCCTCTTCCTATCCTTTGCATCAAGACCAACACAGCTCCTTAGTGCAGTCCCCGGGGGTACTTGGGGCCCCATCTGCCTTTGCATCTCTGGGTGGCATGGCCACCAGCTGCCCTAGACCAGGATCTTTCCTGGGCCAGGCACCCAGGCCAGTCCAACCCCCAAATTCCTGAGGCCAAAATCACTCCTGGAGGGATCCAAAACTTAGGAGAAAGCCTGAAAACATGTGACCCTCACATGTTAGGTCTCTTTGGGAATTCCTGAAGACAAAAGCAATCTGGCCATTCCAATATAAAATCAAAAGAAAGAACCGGAAGCTTAGATGAACCAGCTTTTCATGCCCAAAAAGTAAACCACAAAGACACATAAAGTTCACAAAAAGAAGCAGAACTAACTTGAAGGCCTGAGTCTCAGACAAGAATCAGATACTACAAAAGAAATTCACATGTCAAAATTACAGAGAAAACATAAGTGAAAAACCAAAATAACATATCCCCACCAAATACCAATAGTCCTCTAGAGGAGTACAGTGAGAACCCCCTAGAGATAAGGCAGGACATGGAAAGCAAAAGAACAATTATAAACATGATAAAAGAATTCAGTGAATTTAAAGAACACACACACAC
>NW_008342110.1:303419-304923 GCF_000622305.1 Nannospalax galili | reverse complement strand
ACAAAACCAGCCCTTCAGAGAGTTCTGGAAGCAATACAAAGAGCTGAAGAAAGGAATGACTATACCCAAGGGATTGCATAAAGAAATTCATTGAATGTATAACTGTGGAAAAGTACACGTATATCAAGAATGTGAACAGAAACAAAAATGACAGGATTCAATACACATCTTTCATTAATAACTTTAATTATTAACAGACTGAACTCCCCAGTCAAAAGACACAGACTATATGAATGGATTAAGAAACAAAACCCATCTTTTTGTTGTCTGCAAGAAACTCATCTCACTTTCAAGGACAGACAGTGTCTCAAAGTGAAAGGATGGAAAAAAATATACCAGACAAAGGGCACTAAGAAAAGGCAGGTGTAGCAATTCTAATATCTGACAAAAAAAGACTTTGAATTAAAACTAATCAGAAGAGACAAAGAGGGCCACTTCATTTTGATCAAAGGAACAATGAATCAAGAAGATATTACAATCATGAAGATATATTCACCAAACACTGGTGCACCCAACTTAATGAAAACAATACTACAGGACTTTAAGACCCAGATTAACACCAACTCATTAATAGTAGGCGACTTCAATACCCCACTGTCTCCTCCATTAGATAGGTCAACAGGGCAGAGAGTTAACAGAGAGACATCTGAATTAAACAAAACCACATATCAAATGGACTTAACAGACATCTACCAAGTATTCAACCCAAGCACCAAAAGACATGCGTTCTATGCAGCACCCCATGGAACCTTCTCCAAAATCGACCATATACTGGGGCACAAAACAAACCTCAACAAATACAAAAAGATTGAAATAATTCCATGTGTTCTATCAGACCACAATGCAATAAAGCTTACAATCAACACCCGAAGAAGCCAAAATCACCACACGAACACATGGAGATTAAACAACACACTCCTGAATGATGAATGGGTCAAAAGAGAAATTAAGAAAGAAATAAAAGTATTCCTGGAATTAAATGAAAAGGACAATACAACACAACAAAACCTCTGGGACATACTGAAAGTGGTCCTTAGAGGGAAGTTTATAGCTCTAAGTGCCTACATCAAAAAATTGGAAAGAACACAAATAAAGGACTTAACATTGCAGCTCAACACACTTGAAAAGCCAACAGCAAATGAAACCCAAACCCAGCATACAAGAAGAAATAACAAAAATCAGGGCAGAAATTAATGAAATTGAAACAAAGAAAACAATACAAAGAATCAACAATTCCAAGAGCTGGTTCTTTGAAAAGATAAACAAGATTGACAGACCGCTGGCCCAGTTAACCAAAAGAAAGAAAGAGCACCTCCAAATCAACAAAATCAGAGATGAAAGGGGAAACATCACAACAGACAAGAGAAAGATACAGAAAATTATAAGGGAAAACTTTAAAAACCTATATGCTACTAAATTTGATAACCTAAAAGAAATGGATGGATATCTAAAGGCATGGGAACCACCAAAACTAAACCAAGAAGAGATTAACAGCTTAAACAGA
>NW_008342110.1:301930-303292 GCF_000622305.1 Nannospalax galili | reverse complement strand
AAACTATAGACCCATATCCTTAATGAACATAGATGCAAAAATTCTCAACAAGATACTTGCAAACCGCATACAGACACATATCAAAAAGATCATCCACCATGATCAAGTCAGATTTATCCCAGAGATGCAGGGATGATTCAATATACGTAAGTCAATAAACATCATAAATCATATAAACAGACTCAAAGACAAGAACCACATGGTCATCTCAATAGACACAGAGAAGGCATTTGACAAAATTCAACATCAATTTATGTTCATATTCCTAGAAGGAATTGGACTGGAGGGAACATACCTCAACATAATTAAAGCTATATACAACAAACCCACAGCCAACATCATTCTTAATGGGGAAAAACTGGAAGCATTCTCATTAAAATCAGGAACCAGACAAAGATGTCCACTATCTCCACTTCTCTTTAACATAGTGCTTGAAACTCTTGCAAGAGCCGTAAGACAAGAGCAGGAAATTAAAGGAGTAACAATTGGAAAAGAAGAGATCAAATTATCCCTTTTTGCAGATGATATGATATTATATTTAAGAGACGACAAAATTCCACCAGAAAAATCTTAGAAATTATCAACATGTTCAGTAAAGTGTCAGGTTACAAAATTAACCTACAAAAGTCTATAGCCCTTCTATATATCAATAACAAGCAATCAGAGAAACAGCACATGGAAACACTCTCCTTCACAATAGCTGCATAAAAAATAAACTATCTCAGAATAAACCTGACCAAAGACACTAAAGAGCTTTACAATGAAAATTTTAACTCTTTAAAGAAAGAGATTGAGAAAGACATCAGAAGATGGAAAGACCTCCCTTGCTCATGAATTGGAAGAATTAATATTGTGAAAATGACCATCCTACCAAAAGTCATATATCGATTCAACACAATGCCAATCAAAATCCCCACGACATTTTTCACAGAATTGGAAAAAACTCTCCTAAGATTCGTATGGAAGCACAAAAGACCTCGAATACCCAAAACAACCCTAAGCAATAAGAGCAATGCCGGGGGGATTACTATACCAGATTTCAAGCTGTATTACCGAGCTATAGTCATAAAAACAACATGGTACTGGCACAAAGATAGATCCATAGACCAATGGAACAAAATTGAAGACCCAAATATGAGTAAATGCAATTTCAGCTACCTGATATTTGACAAAGGGGCCAGTAACATTAACTGGATAAAAGAGAACATGTTCAGCAAACAGTGCTGGCAAAACTGGATCTCCACCTGTAGAAGAATGAAACTAAACCCCTATCTTTCACCCTGCACAAAAGTTAATTCCAAATGGCTCAAAGACCTCAATGTAAAGCCTGAAACTCTGAAACAATTAGAAGAAAACATTCAC
>NW_008342110.1:300044-301444 GCF_000622305.1 Nannospalax galili | reverse complement strand
CTAAGAGATGGAAGCAACCTAAGTGTCCCTCAATTGATGAATGGAAAATGAAAATGTGTTTCATTTACATGATGGAGTTTTACTCAGCAGTAAAGAAAGATGAAATCATGAAATTTGCAGGTAAATGGAAGAAACTGTTAACTGTTATACTAAGTGAAGTAACAGACTCAGAAAAAAAAATTGACGTATGTTCTCTCTCATATGTGGATCCTAGAACCAAACCCTGAGAAGTGAGTATGTATTCAAACATGACTACAGGAACCAGGATAATGGAAAGGAAACAGGGAGGTAAAGGAAAAGAAAGAACCTGAATGAGAAGAACAGTAGGAAACAGGCCTTAGTAATTATACTAAGTGAAGTAACAGACTCAGAAAAAAAAATTGACGTATGTTCTCTCTCATATGTGGATCCTAGAACCAAACCCTGAGAAGTGAGTATGTATTCAAACATGACTACAGGAACCAGGATAATGGAAAGGAAACAGGGAGGTAAAGGAAAAGAAAGAACCTGAATGAGAAGAACAGTAGGAAACAGGCCTTAGTAAGGGAGATATGGATAAAAATTTGGTTAGTTTAAGGGAGGGGGGAGGGAAGGGTATACAAGGAACCTAGGGGATAAAGGGAAAGAAGGAGCTCAAAGAGATATAGGACTATAGGAGAAGGGTAGCTTAAGTGGGAAATGGGGGCACCTTAAGTGGGAAAACCATGATGGAAGGGTGAGACGATACAAGAGATAAACAATGCCTAGGTAGTTTTGTAAACCAGAGGAAACCATATTACTCCTACACTCTACTGACAAATTACACATAGCAGATCAAGAAATATATGCATAGGTAAGGTTTATCGGAGAACAACTGGTCTTTGCCCAAGATTTATGGCACACAGTAATTAAAAATACCAGACTGGTGGAACTAATCTTCTTGGGTGTTTAACAGACATACTTTGAGGCCTATAATAATTTGGTCAGAGGGACATAAAGGACACTTTTGCTCCTTGCCCTCCTAGGTCAACTAGTTCTGGGGGACTATGATTATCTCTCAAAATGTCCTATAATGGTGGTGGGTCACCTGTCCTCTTGATCAAGGAGGCTGAGGAGACCCCACAAGATGAACTTGAACCAGTGTCCAGTCTACAAAGAGGAGGTTCAACACAGAAGAACCATTTCCTCCATGCTCAAGCGAAGCCAGCCGTGGTCGAGTAGGACCTTTGACTTACCTTCATATAGGCAGAACTGGTAAAAGAAAGGAGCCAGGGCCTCCTCCCAAGCCCATGTGCCCCCTGAGGAACAGATCCTCAAACAACCTTAAGAGTAAAAATAAATTGGTTTATCTGAGCCAAATGTATGGTCTTAAACACCCAAAAGGAACGTATAACCAAAGATTAAAGGGGTCAATATAATTT
>NW_008342110.1:299532-300007 GCF_000622305.1 Nannospalax galili | reverse complement strand
TAACAAGCAACAATGTCAGACAAGTGATACATTCTTTTGAGTTGTTGGCCAGGGTGGCCAAAGGGATTCCCAGATAGTAACCCAGCATAGAACTGGGAAAATGAACAGCAGACCCCAATCTTATCCAAAGGAATACTGACAACTGATTACCTCTAGATGAGGAACAGCTGACCCTCCGAAAACAAAGACCTCTACATAGGCTGACTAGATTCACCAAAAGGGTAAGTAGTGGGGAATGGCCTGGGGTGCCGACAACACAGAAGACAGTAGCAGGGATATCAGAGTATAATGGCTCTAGTCAGGGGAGGGAGGCTATGGGAGGGTGCTATCTGGGAAGTGGGTGTAAAAGTAAATAAATAATTTTTTTTTAAATTTAAAAAATAATAATTCTTCAAAGCATAAAAATTTGCTCCTTAGTAATTGGTGGATGTGAAAAACATTACCATTGAAATCTACCTGATGACTTTATATCCAT
>NW_008342110.1:296863-299466 GCF_000622305.1 Nannospalax galili | reverse complement strand
CATGCTCAGATGCCAAGGAGCTCAGAAAGTAACCAACTGTGACCAGTAATTATCAGATATATAGAGATTAGAAATGCATGTGCATCTTAGTGTCAATTGCATTGAAAATGAATTTTTCTGTATGAAACTGTGTATTTTAATAGTGAAATGGATATCTTTTTTAAAGTTTAAAACCTCATTTAATTTTATGTCTTATAGGGTTTATACTGAGTAAAATTTTGTATAAATGTATTAATTCAACCATAAACCTAAAAATTTACAGCCTATTTTGAAGAAGATTCATCTTAGCTATGGAAATTCTTATTGAATATGTCAATGCTATTGAAATGAAATGCTTCTTCTGACTGTATGGTTATTAAACAAATAATTTTTAAAAATGACAGTTACTAATCCACACCTTTCAATAATAACTCTAAATATCAATGGAATCAACAACACAGTCAAAAGACACAGGCTAGTTGAATGGATTAAGAAACAAATATTTATCTATTTGTCATATACAAGAAACTCACCTTACCTCTAAGGCTAGGCACCACCTTAGGATGAAAGAATAAAAAAAAAAATGTTCCAAGCAAATGGCACTAAGAAGTAAGCAGGAGTTGCTATTCTAGTATCTGACAAAATAGTCTTCAAGTTAAAATTAATCAGAAGAGATAAAGAAGTCATCGCATTCTGATCAAGATATTTGACAAAGAAGACATAACAATCATGAACATATATGCAGCAAACTTTTTGATTTATTTATTTTTATTTTATGTGTATGACTGCTATGCCTGCATGAGTGTAAGTGCACCTCTGTTACGCAGTACTTTCAGAATCCAGAAGAGGTGTTGAATCCCTCTGGAACTGGAGTTACAGATGGTTGTTAGCCACCACGTGGATGCTGGGATTGGAACCTGGGTCTTCTGTTAAGAACAACCAGTACTCTTAACTGCTGAGCCATCTTCCAACTCCCAATGTAGCAAACTCATATGCACCCAGTTTCATAAAATCAGTATTACCGGACTTCAAGACACAGATTAATAATATCTCAGTAATAGTAAGTAGCTTCCATATCCCACTTTCTTCAATAGACAGGTCATCTGCCCAGAGAATAAACAGAGAAATATCTGATATGACACATCAAATGATATCATGCATCAAATGGACCTAACAGACATCTACAGAATATTTCATTTAATCACCAAAGAATACACATTCTACTCAGCAGCTATGGAAATTACTCTAAAATAGACCACATACTGGGGCATAAAACAAACCTCAAGCAATACCCCCAAATGGAAATAATTCCATGTATTCTATTTTACCACAAAGCAATAAAGCAAAATCAACAGCAAAGAAGCTCCATTAACTGCAGAAACTCATGGAGATTAAACAACACATTTCAGAATGATGAATGGGTCAAAGAAAGACTCAAGAAAGGAATAAACACTGGAGAGGTTATAGATCTTAGAGAAAACCCTATTTCTGTCATATCTCTACACAAATGAAATTTCTTACCATATTCTAAATATGGATTCCTATATTATAGCATAATATAAGAATTTAGAGAAGTATAAAGTACACTACTCATCAAAGAAGCTTCCTTTTGCAACAGTTGGAGGCTACTGCATAGTTCCACAACTGCTTACACATAAAGAATATACATCTGAGAGATGTCTACCCCTAAGTGACATATCTACAGTGGAGCCTCTAGACCTAAGGCTCATTGAACATAATAGAACAGGGGGAAGAAAGAATATTAGTGCATCCCTCAATTCTCGCCAGCGAAGCTTCCTTACACAACAGACTGTGATGCACACATAAGACCACAACTGGCTAAGTTTTGAAGAATAAGAGACTACCTTGGATAGGACTCATATATTAAACTTCATTCACACATGGCTCAAGGACCATTGTGGAAGAGGGAGTAGAAAGATTGTAAGAGCTAAAGTTAGTCCATGAACGTACAGAGACAGAGGATTTCAGGCCACTGGAAGCTACTCATGTGAACTTGTGGCAATGATGGCATCAAGCACAGGACCCATGCCAACTCAATCAGAAATGGACCCAGAGTGGAGCAAGGGAAATGGACAGCAGGCTGGCCCTAGGCTGAGAACTGCTAGAGACTAATAACTGCTTGGTGAGGGAGAGTAGACCTTCCTTAAGATCTCTAGATAGGCTGAATAGACTCAAGTGGATGACATCTGGGTACAAATGCTTGACCAGATGGGACTTAACATGTCTGGCAGAATACATGAGGCCTAGTAGGGTGTGTGTATGGGGGGCATGGGTGTGGGAGGGGGTCTAAATTTGATTAAAAACTGTTCTATGGGACTTCAGGGATAGCTCAGAGGTTAAGAGCACTGACTATTCTTGCAGAGGACCAGGGTTCAATTCCCAGCACTCATATGGTGTTTGACAACTATCTGTAGCTCCAGTTCCAGGGGATCTGATGCCTTCTTCTGACCTCTGTGGGCATTGCATGACATGGGTACACTCGCATACATGCAGGCAATACACTCATACACATAAGATAAAAATAATAAATATTTTTTTAAAAACTATTCTATGAAACATATAAAAGCTCAATAAAATATTTAAAACAAATAAATGAAAAATTT
>NW_008342110.1:286379-296783 GCF_000622305.1 Nannospalax galili | reverse complement strand
AACAAAACTTTGAAACCCAAACCAACAGACAAAAAGAAATAATAAAAATCAATGAAATAGAAACAAAGAAAAAAATACAATCAATGACTCTAAGAGCTGGTTCTTTCAAAAGATAAATAAGAAAGACCCCTAATCCAGAAAGAGCAAATCCAAATCACAGAAACAGAGATGAAAGGGGAAACATCACAACAGACATAAAAAAGATCCAGAACATTATAAGGGAATACATTAAAAACCTATACTCCATTAAATTTGAAAATTTAAAATGAATGGACAAATTTATAAATTCAATGAATCTACCAAAGTTAAGTCAAGAAGATCAATAATTTAAATAGATCCATAAAAAATAAAGAAATTAAAACAGTAATACAAAGTCTCCCAACTCCCCCTCCCCCCCCAAAAAAAAATCCCAGGCACAGATGGATTCACAGCAGATTTTTACTAGACTCTTTAAAGAAAATCTATAATCAATTATTTAAATTATTTGAAAAGATAAAAGCAGAGAAAGAACTCCCAAACTCCTTCTATGAAGCCATTATTACTCTAATACTCAAACCAGGTAAAGACAAAATAAAAAAATAACTATAGGCCCATGTAGTTAATAAACATAGATGCAAAAATTCTCAACAAAATACTTCATCAAAAAGATCATCCACTGTAATCAAGTCAGCTTCATTCCAGAGATGCAGGAATGGTTCAATATACATAAGTAAATAAATGTAATAAGTCAGATTAAATGGACTTAAAGACAAAAATAGATGCAGAAAAGATCTTTGAGAAAATCCAACATGCGTTCATGATAAAAGTAGGAGAGGGAATTTGACTGGAGGAATATACTTCAACATAATTAAAGCTATATACAACAAACCCACAGCCTACATAATTTTAAATGGAAAAAAAAACTGGAAAAAGTTCTGTTAAAACCAGGAACCAGATAAGACTGTCCACTCACCTCACTCGATTTCAATATGGAGCTTGAAACTCTTGCTAGAGCATAAAGACAAGAGAAAGAAATTAAGGGGTACTAATTGGAAAAGAAGAGGTCAAATTATTTCTATTTGCAGATGATATGATATCATACATAAGAGATCCCAAAATTCCACCAGAAAATTAGAAATGATCAACATTTTCAGCATAGTGGCAGGTTACAAAATCAATTTACAAAAATCAGTAGCCTTTTAAAGTACAAGTAACAATCAGAGAAAGAGTTCATGGAAACACTCTGTCCACAATAGCTTCAAAACATATCTAGGACTAACCCCAATCAAAACATTAAAGACCTCTAAATGAAAATTTTAAGACTTTGAAGAAAGTGATTGAGGAAGACACCAGGAGATAGAAAAAACTCCCATGTTCATGGATTGGTAGAATTAACATTGTGAAAATGACCATTCTACCAAAAACAATTTATAGATGCAATGCAATGCCAATCAACATCCCCATGGTAGGACTTGTGTTTAAATTTATATTAAAATATATTTCTTAATAAATTCCTACTTTGCTTCAAAAAAATCTCCATGACATTCTTCATGGAATTAGAAAAAAATCCTAAAATTCATGTGGAATCAAAATATCCCACTTAGCCAAAGCAATTCTGAGCACAAAGATATTACCATACCAGATCTCAAGCTATATTACAGAGCTATAGTCATAAAAACAGCATGTTTTTGCCACAGAAACAGATATGTATCAATGAAACAAAATAGAAAGTCCCAAAATGGATGCACACAATTTTAGTCACCTGCTATTTGGTGAAGTTGCCAAGAACACAAACTGGAGGAAAAACAGCATCTTCAACAAATAGTGTTGGCAAAACTGGATCTCCACATGTAGAAGAATGAAATTAGATCCCTATCTGCACCCTTCACAGAAGTCAATTCCAAATGGATCAAAGACCTCAATGTGAAATCTGAAACCCTGAAATTCTTAGAAGAAAACATAGGCAGTGCCCTACAGATTATAGATTATCGGGACACGGGTTTGCTTTGCTCAGTGGGGGTCCTACTGACTTCAGGGGCAGAGAGGCTGCATCGGTGACAGAGTAACAACTCTGGGACTTGGTTTCTTTCACACAAGCCGTTTATTACAAAATTCATGTGATTTTTATAGATTACAAGGAACTGGTAGTCACATGGGGTTTGGCAGTTACATACATTTAGGATACAAAGAAACGTGACATATAGCCTTTCTGGCACCAGCAGGATGCTTAAACTTTTACTCAAGATTACCAATGCCTGTTCAGTAATTTATTGGCCACAATGTTTTCTTTCTTAGGGCTAAAAGCATGGTAAACTTTTAGCTTTTAGCTCAGGAGTAAACCTTTAACGTGGCCTATTCGTTCAGGACAGGGAGATGAGCGGTTGACCAAGACTCTTTCCCACAGAGCAAAGAACCTGTACTTTTGACCCATCGTCTTCCTCTTGCTAGTCTCACAGGGTTCTACAAGATAGGGATATCGGGGTACTTTTTTCAGCATTCCTCCCTTTAGAATGCAGCCTGGACTTAAAAGTTTTAGACTCATCTTGCCCTAGGGTATGTCTGGTTTCCTACAATTGATACAAGAAATAACTTTCTAAATTGGACATCAGTTGCACAGGAATTAAGGTCAACAATCAATAAGTCCTCATTAAACTAAAAAGGCTTCTGTACAGGAAAAGAAACAACCAATCAAGTAAAGAGGAAGCCCATAGAGTAGGAGAAAATCTTCACCAGCTACACATCTGACAGAAGATTAATAACCAGAATATACAAAGGAGTTAAAATACAAAGAATCAAGTAAACAAATGACCCAATTAAAAGACGGGTTGGGATCTGAAAAAAGAACTTTCAAAAGATGAAATAAAAATGGCTAAGAAACACCTTAAAAATTGTTCAACATCCTTAGTAGTTAGGAAAATGCAAATCAAAACCACTTTAAGATTTCATCTTACTCCAGTCAGAATGACTGAGATCAAGAGAACAAATGACATCGAATGCTGGTGAGGATATGGGGAGAAGGGAATGCTCAATCACTGCTGGTAGGATTGCAAACTGGTGCAACCGCTACAGAAAGCAGTGTGGAGAACTCTTAAAAAACTAAAATGAATCTACCATATGATCTGATTATACCACTCCACGGCATATACCTAAAAAACTAATCCTACTGCAGAGATACTTGTACGTCCATGTTTGTTGCTGCTCTTTTCACAATAACTAAGAAATGGAAACAACCTAAATGTCTCTTAACTGATTCATGGATAATGAAAATGTGGTACATTTACACAACGAAGTTCTACTCAGCAGTAAAGAAAAATGAAATCATGAATTTGTAGATAAACGGATACAACTAGAAACTATTATACTACGTGAAGTAACACAGACTCAGGAAAACAAGAGATACATGTTCTTCCTCATTTGTGACTCTTAGCTCCAAATCCTTACATGTGACTATATATCCTGATGTCACCACATGAGCCAGGAAAATGGAAAGAAACCAAGGGGATAAAGGGGAAGAAAGAGCCTGAGGATGGGGGATATCAGGAGATGGGCATTATCAAGGGGATTGGGGAAATGGGGATATTTAACTGGGAAGGGAGGAGAGAGGGTTATACAAGGAACCATGGTGGTAAAGGAGAAGAAGGAGTTCAAGAGAGAGGGATAATAGGAGATGGCTATTATCAAGGGGGAAATGGGAAAAATGGGAGTACTTTAGCTGGGAAGGGGAGGGTTAGAGAGGGGAAGAGAAAGAAGAGATAAATGATGCTTAGGTGGTGTGGAAAAGAGAGGGAAATGTATTAGTTCAAAAGTCTACTGAATATACACATATGTACATGAGTCCATGTGTATTGCTGAAGGCTATATAACAAGGAACACAGTGCCACACAGGAGAAATCTCCCTTCCAGTTGTTGGTCAAGATAGTACAAGAGACTCCCAAAATAACACAGACTATTGTCATAGCCCTTGATTTCTTCTCATAACTTGAAAGTAAGATCCTACTGTTGAAGACAGGACATGCTTTGGACACAGGACCTGGAGCAATGGAAGTGACCTGGAATCCTCCTCCCTGAAGACTAGCTTTCATAACATCAGAGTATACTATATAAGCTGCAAATGGAGAGAGCCAATTAATGGTCCAAACCAGTTGTAAAATCTAATAACCACAACAGTAACTGGCACAGTAAACTGTCTTTATTGGTGCAGGAGTAGCACTTTTATCTTGTAGGTAATTGACAACTGACTAATTGGACTTAAAACATACTCAAAGGGAGGGAATTCATGAGTGGTACTGTAAACAGCCAAATACACATGGCTGGAGAGGTCATAGATCCTAGAGAAAAACCTACATCTGTCACAGCCCTAGACAAACGTGATTTTTTTACTGTATGCTAAACATGTATTCTTATATTTGCAAACAAGTATACCTTTCACCACACATCAAATCAGCTTCTTTTTGCAGCAGATGGAGAGTATTACAGAGTTCCACAAATGATCACATACAGAGACTAGTTTTCTGTGAGATTCCCAGCCCTAAGTAATGCAATTACAATGAAGCCTTTACACCTAAGGTTCATGGAACATAGGATCATGAAACATAGGATCAGTAAAGCTTCCTCATGCAACAGAGAGTGATTAACACAGAAAGCCACAACTGGTCAAAATGTAGAGCATAAGAGCCTGCAGAGCGCATGTCCCAGGGCTCAGGGACCATTGCGGGAGAAGGGGTGGAAAGGCTGTAAGAGCCAGGGGTGGTGGATGACCATAAGAAAACAATTTTCCAAGTGACTGGGAAGTTGCTCATATTAACTTACAGTAATAGTGACAGCATGCCCAAGTCCCATGCAAACACAAACCAGACAAAAAACCCAACATAGAACTTGGGAAATGGGGAATAAGTCCCAACCGTAGCTGAGGAACTATTGACAGCTGATTACTACTGGGTGAGGGAGAGTAGGTATTCTTTAAGGGAGTGACACTAGAAAAGCTGACCAGGCTTCAGTGAATGAATTCATATCAAGGGACAGCTGGAGACACAAACTTGACTCAGTAGGCCGTAACATATATGGCAGAATGCACGCAATCTGGTGGAAGGCTATGGGGGAGTGAAGATAGGGACTGGGGCCTAATATGATTAAGGTGTATTGTATGAAAAGCACAAAACTTCAATTAAAACATATGTTGTTAAAAGGGGGGTGCAAATAGAAAAGGAATAAGTCCAAGTATCCTTATTTGCAGATGATATGATTCTATATATGAAAGACCCCAAAGACTCCACCAAATAACCACAACTGATAAACATATTCAATAAGGTAGCAGGATACATGATAAACACACAAAAATCAGTAGTTTTCCTATATGCAAGTGACAAATTTACTAAGGTAGAAATCAGGGAAAGAATCCCATTCATAATCGATTAAAAAATCTTGGAACAAATCTAACTGAGGAAGTGAAAGACTTGTATAATACAAGCTTTAAGACACTGAAGAAAGAAACTGAAGATGGAAAGACTTCCCATGCTCATGGATTCATAGCATCAATAATGTGAGAATTGCCATCCAATGTACATATTCAATGAAATCCCCATCAGAATCTAAACTCAATTTTTCACAGAAACTGAAAAAAATATAATCTTAAATTTCACATGGAAACACACATACACAAAAAAGCGAGCAAATAAACAAACAAAAATTGGATAGGCAAAACAATCCTGAAGAGTGAAAGAGCTGCTGGAGGCATCGCCACCCTGAGTTGAAGTTATACTACAGAGCTCTAGGAATAAAATCAGCATGATAGAGCCATAAAAACAGGCATACTGTGTAATGGAATGGAAGTGAGGTCCTAGACATAAGTTCATGCACATATGGCCACCTGAGTTTTGTCAAAGAGGCCAAAAACACACATTAGAGAAAACATACTTTTTTCTCTCCAACAAATGGAGTTGATAACTGATAGCTACATGTAGAAGAATGAACTTAGATGCCTCCTTCTCACCCTGCACAAAACGCAACTCCAAATCAACCAGGGACCTCAACATAAGAATAGGAGGTAGGAACTGGCTAGGCAGTTAGGGTAAAAAGACCCCAAAGAAATGTAGCCAGTTTCTAGGCTATAAGTCAAAATGTCCTTGGGCCTGTTAGCAACATACTCTGTTCCAAAGGCCAAAAATGTCAAAAGTATTTGAGAGCTTGTACCTAACACTTAAAAGATTTTAGGGTTACCTCTTCAGAGGGGGGAATGTTGGAGGGGAGTGGGCATATCTAATTCTTAAAAGATTTTAGGGTTACCTCTTCAGAGGGGGGAATGTTGGAGGGGAGTGGGCATGGATTTGATCAAAACACCTCATATGCATGTATGAAATTCCCAATAAAGTTTTTGTAAAAAATTTTAAAAAGTTAATAGACAAAAAAAAATTAATACAAACAACAAAAAGAAAACAGAAGGATAAACAGATAAATCAAAATGGCTCGTAGATGAGGATGGGGAATGGAGTTAGGAAGGGTGCAGCCGTTGCCGGTGCTTCTCAAGGCACAGCATTTTTGGTGCCACTGGTGTGTAGTACCCATCCAGTGTCCTCTGAGGACTAAATGTGGCCATGCATGTTCAATCTCTCGGCATAATCTGGAGTACTTGTGAAATGGTCCTAGTATTATCTCTACTGCAGCACCTTGAACCGACCTTAGGGTCTGGCACTTTGTCTGGCACTGGGTGGTTCACATGCTGAGTGTTGAGCCGTCTGATGCTTATTCACTCTGAAGTCAATGGTGACTTTTCCCCTTTGCTCTCTGCGCTCTGCCCTTCTTGCCTTCTTACAGCTATTAAAAGTCCAGCTGGGTGCTTCATGGTTTAGTGGTGGTTCACTCCTGTCCACCCTTTCCCTTTCACTAGTTAAATGCTGTCTCTTCTTACGGCAGGGCAGTAACTTACTATGGTTTCGATGAAGCAATTCTAATAGCTGCTTGCGCCAAAGAAAGGAGTTGGCTCTGGGCTCATGTGGCCACACAGGAAAGCGATAAAGTGAGGCGGTTTGTCATTCCTTGGATTAATACCTGGATTTAGAGATTCATTTGCCACTTCTGGCTTCTAAAAACCTCTCAGAGTGATTTTATTCAGTTCCTGGGAGTATCTCTCTGCATCAAGATTTAGTGACTGTCAGTTATCAAAAGAAAAAAAAAGATAAGCAGAGAAAAAGATGGAGAGACACGGGGCAGTAGACGAGGATGCTGTTTGAATAAGTGAAACGTTCTTGGGATTTGCAATGCGGATGCCCCATCTGTATTGGGCTGCTGCCACTTGCCTAATGCTTCAGCCCAGGCCAGGCCTTTCTGGGCCTGTAAAGCAAAGATGTCGGAAGGGCTTGCTTATCAACTGCTATTCATACAGCAAGAGCTGCCCTGGGAGTTAAGTGAGATCATGAGGCAGTGGCTAGGACTTCAGATGCAGAATATATGGAGAGAAATTTCAGCTCTGCCTTTGCGTTCAATGTGACCTGTGAGCAAGTTGCTGAATCAAAGGCAGGCTAATCAGTTCTTCATCACAATTTCTTAAAATTTAATAATGGGAATACAAAGTATTTTTCAGATATAGGTATCTTTAAGATTAATGCAAAAATTAATAAGATTATGCAAAAATACATATAGACCCAGTGCATAAACAGCACATAATATGTGCTCAGTGGATAGTTCATGGCGTAGTGGTGGCTAAAGTTGGCAGTAAAGGGCAGTGTATGTGAAGACCCAGTGCAAATCCTGGCAAATAGTAAGCCTTCCTTAAGTGGTAACTGTTCTTATTCTTACTTTCCCTGCTTTTAGGATCTGCTCACAACTGTGTCTGCCCTCCTCAGTGCAAGCCTTTCACTGTAGCAGGAATTCAGTGAAAATAACTTTTCTTTCCTGCATGGTATGAGCAGGCATTGCTTATTCACACTGGCCAGGATTTGTCCCTTGGTTTTCTAAGACTATTTATCGTTCCCCTATCAGATTCAGAGCTGACAGTGAATTCCAATCTCTGAGACCTTAAATCCTTCAATATTTGGTTCATTT
The DNA here is from genome assembly GCF_000622305.1 of Nannospalax galili. Lineage (NCBI taxonomy): Eukaryota > Metazoa > Chordata > Mammalia > Rodentia > Spalacidae > Nannospalax > Nannospalax galili. The sequence goes on along the minus strand of NW_008342110.1, from coordinate 288,767 downwards.
TATCCAATTGGAATCAAGTTTAATAGACTTTCTTGGGACTATTGGTGTGACATAGAAAAGTCCCGTGCCTGAGTGATACCCAATGTTTTGTCAGCCTCTCCTATGGGTATCTAACCTTCCAGGCTGAGTCAAGTTAGCTACAAGCCTCCTGCCCACTCTGAGAACCAATTCATTTGGCCTAGAATGTGCCTGTGTGTGGATGGCTCTGGTCATGTATTTCCTTTTCTCCTTGTCCTGGTTTAAATTGCTTGTAATATTTGCACACCTCTGAGATTCTATTATTATTTACTGAAATACAGATGTATATTCTATTATCAAAAATAGACCTCTGTGTGGCAGAGGAGTGTATGTCAAAGTTACACCATGAGTGCCTGGAGTTCCTTTGCTGCTCAATGTGGTGGTATCTACAAGTGTAGACTTAGTTTTTTATTCACTCCATATTTCTTTCAAGACATTTTTGAATAAGTGTGCTGTGGCAGTGTCTTGGTGCCTCTTTCTGTCACAATTTTATTTTTTGTTGGGGAAAATGTAGCAAGCTCGGCTATCATAATGGACTTGACATTTAAACAAGTGCAGGTCATATATCTGGTATTATGCTGCAGCAAGAAGTATTAGTCAATGATTCGATTTTCCAAGTTACATTTTCAGAGGTTTCTTAAATTTGTTCATCACATTAGGACCTGGATAGGAAGCCACTGAGAGGTTTGTCTTTTAAGTGAGAAATGCAGCACTTAGGCTACAAGTTGGATTTCATTTGATCGCTTTATGTAAGAATTTATTTTAGACTGCTGAATGTTTTCATTATTAGATATAGACATAAACAGTTAAAATAAGAACAGGTTATCTCAGGTTAAATCAGTTGATTTAGGTGTTTGTGGGGAAACTATCCACATAAAAACTTAAATGTGCACATTGTACAATAACCACAAACCAAATCCATGAGAAATTCAGAGTAACAATATTTTTCTCTGTGCTGAGTGACTCTTCAGTCTAGTGAGAGAAGTTAGAAAAATATAATTGCACTGACTTTTGCAATTCGCATTCCCATTGTCCAGGAGTGAGGCAGACAAAGAAAGGAGCAGAGCAATGTATGTAAGACAGTCCATGGAATTCGTCTGCAGAAAAAGCAAGAGGCTTTATCTCCAAAACAGTCGGGGGGGAGCATTGTCAAATTATGGAGGAGACACACTTCCAAAGCTTGCTCTCTAGTGCTGCATCAAATATTTTAAGTAAATTACAGAGCATAGGTAACACCTGCACACAAGATTAAGGAAGTCACGGATGAAGTTTTACAAATGCTGGATAGCACATCTGCTTGCACTGGAAAACTGCAGGCACAGGAAGGAAGCGAAAGTGTTAATAAAGAGAGGCTGGAGAGATGGCCCAGAGGTGAAGGGCACTGGCTGTTCTTACAGAGGCCCTGGGTTTGATTCCCAGCACCCACATGGCAGCTAACAACCATCTATAACTCCAGTTCCAAGGGATCCGACGCCCTATTCTGACCTCCATGGGCATTGTATAACATGGGTGCACTTACACACATGCATGCAATACACTCATACACATGAAATAAAAATAAAATATTTTAAAATATGTATTAAAATGTTAATAAAGAGAATGGAGGCCTCCATAGCATGGTACTAACTCACCCTTAGTTGAAAACAGTTTGGCAAGTTCAATAGCACTGACTAAATCCCCCTAAACTGACTTATGGATCAGAGTCTTCACCTTGCCACATTCAAAAGGAATATTACTAATCAATAAGAATAGCTTGTGCCATTGGCAATGTTTCTTGATGAAAGAGAAAATTCAGACAGAAGGTATCCATATTGGTGTAGGCTTAAAATGAAGGAAATCTGGTATTTTTGAGCACCAAGCTGGGACATTTTGATAAATGACAGTCTTCTGCCTAGGTAAAAATCTGCTTTGCTCTCTGACACAATTGAATGAAATTATAGTCCTTCTTGATGGGCAGGCAACGTAAGAGCCACACTGACCATTCTTAGCCAAAGGATTCAGTTTCTGTAATGCGCTTTCATTTGGTTCAGCACTCACAAACTAGTGTATCATATTATTTGGTTTACATTTTAATTTACTCAACTATATTCAAAGACAGCTTAGTCTAATCAGCCAAAGGATCTTGAGCTTATTATACCTACTGATGGTAATCTTGCCTGCCTCCTCCCTGGCCTTTAATTTGGGGGGTGATTTATTTATAAACAAGATTTTCTTGTTTGTTTTCTTAGTATAAAATCATATAGCTCAAGAGAGGTAAGACCATAGGAGAAGGGTATTATTAAGGAAGAAAAGGGAAAAATGGGGGCACCTTAATTGGGGAAACCATGATGGAGGGGTGAGACAATGCGAGAGATAAATAATGCCTAGCTA
>NW_008342110.1:216668-285986 GCF_000622305.1 Nannospalax galili | reverse complement strand
CATTTCCTCCATGCTTCCAAGCGAAGCCAGCCACGGTCAAGCAGGACCTTTGACTTATCTTCACACAGGCTGAACTAGTAAAAGAAAGGAGCCAGGGGCTCCTCCCAAGCCCATGTGACCCCTGAGGAACAGATCCTCAAATGACCTTAAGAGTAAAAATAAATTGGTTTATCTGGGCCAACTGTACGGCCCTAAACACCCAAAAGGAAAGTATAAACAAAGCTTAAAGGGGCCAATATAATTTTTTAAGAGTTTATATGTATCGCTAAAGGCTACATAACAAACAACAATGCCAGATAGGAGATACCTTCTTTTAAGTTGTTGACCAGGGTGGCCCAAGGGACTCCCAGATAGTAATCCAGCATAGACCTGGGAAAATGAACAGCAGATCCCAGTCTTATCCAAAGGAATATTGACAACTGGTTGCTGCTAGATGAGGAACAGCTGACCGTCCTAAAACAAAGACCTCTAGATGGGCTGACTAGATTCACCAGATGCACAAGTAGTAGGGAACTTGTGCTGGGGTGCTGACAACACAGCAGACAGTAGCAGGGATAGCAGAGTATAAGGGCTGTAGTGGGGAGAGGGAGGCTAAGGGGGGGTGCCATCTGGGAATGGGTATATAGTTGAATAAGATGGTTTGTGATGTTCTGTGTGATATGCACACACACACACAAAAATCAACTTTTAAAAAATGGATATTTGAGGATGAAACATAAAAATTTATGTCACATTAATTAGTAGAGGTGATAAACATTACTATTGAAATCTACCCAATGACTTTATAGACATGCACATGTGCCAAGGATCTGAGTGCAACCATTAGGACTAGTAATAATCAGATACATACAGATTAGAGATGCATGTGCCAACATCTCAGTGTTACCAACATCTCAGTGTTAGTAGACAAAACAATGAGTCTTTCTGTAAGAAACAGTATATTTTAAAATGAAATGGAGATCTTTTTTAAAGGTTAAAAACTCATTCAATTTTATGTCTTACAGGGCTTATAATGAGTTCAATATTGTATAACTGTATTAATTCAATAGCAAACCTAAAAATTGTATAGCTGCTTTTGAAAGGGATGTATCTTTGCTCTGGAAACTGTTATTGAGTATGTTAAAGCTGTAATGAAAGGCTTCTTCTAAAAAATAAAAAAATATATTTTAAAAAATACTTTAAGGTAAACTCTTCATGGGGGAATGCTAGAGTATCCAAAAGCTCCATAAAAACAAAGAAATAAATAATAAAAGAAGAGAGAGTACATGAAGTTATCAGAAAAAAGTGATGGGGAGATATGGGAGGAGTTGGAGCAGAGAGAGTGGGCATGGATTTGATCTAAACTCCTTATATGCATATATGAAATTCTCAATAAAATATTTATTTAAAAAAATCATATACATTTGCTGTAAAAAATTAGGCAATACCACAAACATAAATAAAAATAAAAACTCAAATCCTATTTAATTCCACATACATAAAAAGAAGCAGATTACATATAGTCATTTAATAACTTACTTTTGTGACCATAAAATAAGCAATTAAATGTCTAGGCATAGTATTGTTTTTTATTTTTAATTTTTAAAAATTGAAAAGAATTTATTATTTTTATTTTATGTGTATGACTGTATTGCCTGCATGTAGGTAAGTGCACCCATGTCATGCAATGCCCGTGGAGGTCAGAAGGGGCTGTTGGGTCCCTTGGGTTCAGAGTTATGGACAGTTGTTAGCTGCCATGTGCGTGCTGGGATTTGAACCCAGGTCTTATGCAAGAACAGCCAGTGTTCTTAACCGCTGAGCCATCTCTCCAGCCCCAGTATTGTTTTAAGTTATTTATTTTTTTGTTAAATGTATTTTCTCTGGCTTACTTTTTTACTTTTCTTTTGTGAGAACTTCATACCTGAGTATTGTATTTGCATCATTTCTGTGCCTCCGAGTCCCCTTCAACTCCACTCACAGTCCACACTCTCCCTCTCAATTTCATGTTATCGCCTTTATTATTGTTAAATATTCGAGGATAGATTTATAAATATGCATGTATAATTCACTGAGTTCATTTAGCGGTGTTTGTGTGCACATGTGTTTAGGGCTGGCCATTTGGGGTTAGGTAACCTATCTGGGAGCTCGTCCTTGAAGAAAACGGATTCTCCCTCTCTCAGCAGCCATTGATTGCCTGTGTGAAATTTCCCCCTTCCACATTGGCATGTCTATTTGTGTTGTCAATATGCAGGCTTTGCTAGGCAACCATACCGTGGAGATTTCATGTGTGCAGCGTCCCTGCCATGGCTAGAATGCACGATCTAGCGGCGGGTGTCCTTTCCTTCTGGCTCTTACATTCTTCTTTCTGCTCCCTCTTCTGTGATGTTCCCTGAGCCTTAGGTGTAGGGTTTACACTGCAGGTGTATCAGTTAGAGCTGGGCATCTCATAGCCACTTATTCTCTGCATTTTGACCAGTCGCAAATCTCTGTAATAGTCTCCATCTGTTGCAAAAACATTTCATTGATGAGTGATGAGAGCTGCACTTGTCTGTGACTAAGATAAGTATTTAGAATATAGTGAGAAGTTACATTGTTTTAGGAAAGTGGCAGCAGCAGGCTTTGCTCTAGGGTCCCCAACCATGTGTACTTAGCTATGCTTACAGAATCATGCTTGGATTCCCTCCCATCGAGCAGTCCTTAAGTCCAGTTAGAAAGCTGTTGATTACCTCCAAGATAAAAGTGCTACTATTGCACCAATAAAGAAATGTTGCTGGATCAGTCATAGCTGTGGTTTGTAGGCTTTACAGCTGGATAGGATCATGGATTGGTTTTCTCTCTTAGCAGCTTGGGTAGCACCTTCTGATACTATGAGAGCTAGTCTTCAGGGAGTCCAGGTCAGTTCCAGATCAATTATTCCAAGTCCTATGTCTGAAGTATGTCCTGTCTTCAGCAATAGGGTTTTACCTTCAAGTTCTGGGAGGCAACCAAGGGCTATAGTAATAGCCTATATTATCTTGGACTACCCTGACAAGTAACTTGAAGAGAGCTTTCCCTTGCTTGGCACTGGGGTTTTTTGTTAGATAGCTTTCGTGTATACATACACACACTCTGTATTCTTAAGTAGGCTTATGAAATAGTTCATTTTCCTGTGGTTTTTCAGACAACCCTTAGCATTATTTATCTCCCTTTCTTTGTTGGGCCCTCCTCTCCCATTCTCCAACTAAAGTATCCCCATTTTCCCCCTTGACAGCACTTGTGTCCTATTATTTTTCTCTCTCAAGCTCCTTCTACCTCTCTCCCAAGTGGTACCTTTCTACTTTCTTGGCTGTGGTTACTTCAGGATATGCACTCATATCTAAACATTTGAAGTTTGCATCCACAAATGAGAGAGAACACGTATCTCTTGTTTTTCTTAGTCTTGCTTACCTCACTTAGTGGAACAGTCTCCAGCTCTATCCATTTACTTGTAAATTTCATGATTTTGTTTTTCTTTACAGCTGAATAGAAATCCATTGTGTAAATGTTTACAGTTTTATTATCCATGTATCAATGGAGGGACATCTAGATTTGTTTCCATTTTCTAGTTGTTGTGAAAAGAGCATTAATAAACATGGCTGAGCAAGTATCTCTGTAGTAGGATATCAAGCCCTTTGTGCATATGACGGGGAGTGGTATAGCTGGGTCGTATGGCAGATCTATTTTTAATTTTGGGGGAATTCCCCACACTGATTTCCATAGTGGCACACCAGTTTGCAATTCCACCAGCAGTGAATGAGGGTTCCACCTTTCCACATTATCACCAGAATTTGTTGTTAACTGTTTCCTTGTTCTTAACAATTCTGACTAGAGTAAGGTGAAATCTTAAAGTAGTTTTAATTTGCATTTCTCTAATCGCTAAGGATTTTGAACACTTTTTAGCTACTTCTTAGTCATTTTTATTTCTTCTTTTGAGAACTCTCTTCAGATCTGACATCTTAACAAATTCCATGATTTTTGATATTTAAGTTATTTAAAAATTTTTTTTCATTAAATATCTTACAGATACAACTGGCCAAAATAGAGAGAATATGTGATTGTGGCGTGCTCAACCCCAGCTGGTACAATTAAAATATAACATCTACACCTAAGGCTCAGGAACATGACAGAAGAGGGAACAGAAAGATTGCAAGAACCGGAAGACCAGGAACCTGCTGCTAGATAGTGTCCTGCGGACATGATAGGAAGCTGTACCCATGAAATCACCACAATATGGCTGTTGAAGCAAAACCTGTGTGATGACGACACCAGCTGACATGACAACGTGGATGGGGGAAATTTCACAGGGTTCCACCCCTAGATGAAGAGCTACAGGCAATTAATAGCTTCTGAGAGAAGAAGAGTCTATCTAATTGGACTTAAGACCTGCTCAATGGGAGGGAATCCATGCATGATTCTGTAAGCATAGCTAAGTACACATGGTTGGGGACCCTAGAGCAGAACCTGCTCTGCTGCTTTCCTAAAACAATGTAACTTCTCACTATATTCTAAATACTTATAGTCACAGACAAGTGCAGCTCTCATCACTCATCGATGAAACGTTTTTGCAACAGATGGAGACTATTACAGAGATTTGAGACTGGTCAAAATGCAGAGAATAAGTAGTTATGAGGAGCCCAGCTCTAACTGATACACCTGCAGTGTAAACCCTACACCTAAGGCTCAGGGAACATCACAGAAGAGGGAGCAGAAAGATTGTAAGAGCCAGAAGGAAAGGACACCCGCCATTAGAGTGTGCGTTCTAGCCACGGCAGGGAAGCTGCACACATGAAATCTCCACGGTATGGTTGCCTAGCAAAGCCTGCATATTGACAACACAAATAGACATGCCAATGTGGAAGGGGGAAATTTCACACAGGCAATCAATGGCTGCTGAGAGGGGGAGAATCAGTTTTTTCCAGGGAGTAACTCCCTGATAGTCTGTCCAGTCCTAAGTGATTAACCCTAAATACATGTACACAAGCACCACTAAATGGACACAGTAGGATATTTGTAGAGACACATGCACACACGCACACATGCACACACACACATGCACACACATGCACACACATACACATGGGACAAGTTGAAGGAATATGAAAGAGGCGTGGAAATGATGTAAGTATATCAGCCATGTATGAAATTCTCAAAAATGTAATTAGAAAATTACATGTATAGGGGCTGGACAGATGGCACGGCAGCACTGGCTGCTCTTGTAGAGGACCTGGGTTCAGTTCCCAGTACCCACATGGTGGCTCACAATCATCCATAATTACAGTTCCGGGGGATCCAATACCTTCTTCTGACCTCTGTGGGCATTGCATGACAGGGGTGAGCTTGCATGCAGGCAATATACTCATACACATAAAATAAAAATAATAAAAATATATATGTATGTGTGTGTCTTTGCATGTGAGTGCATGTGCCTGTGGAGGCCAGAAGGGGGCGCCATCCTCTGGAGCTTAAGTTATCAGTAGTTTTGAACTGCCTAATGGGGGTGCTGGGAACTGAAGTCACATCTTCTCTAAGACTAGTATGCACTCTAATCACTGAGCCATCTCTCCAGTTCCTTTGCAGTTTATTTGCTTTGTTTTCTGCTCATCAATGGTTATTCTCATGAGACAAATTTGTACATATGGTATATGATCAATCTATGAACACATTTAAATGCTTTTGTTAATACATCACACAGATCTTTAGGCTGTCCTTACAATGTGCCTTTGGCACTGCATTGTGGGAGATACCAGTTTTCACTAGATGAAGTATTCCCTTTTCTGACTTTGTATGAGTTTTCACATTTTAAAGCTATGAATAAGTGGCAAGTACCTAAGAGGAATAGTGAACGTCCAGTGTTATTTCTACCTATGTTGGCAAATTTGTTGATCAAATGAGTTAGGTAAGGAGATTATTCTTAGATACAGTAGTATCAACTTTAAAGTCTTTCTAATGATTCAAAATTAGTTTACAGGACCAAACTGCATGGTGTTGGACAGGTATCGTCAGCCTTCAAGCTTTAGTTTTCTCATCTGTAAAATGAGGGTACGGTTGGCTCCTTCTATAAGCAATTGAACCACAGCATGTGGTCTTGGCCTGACTAATACATTCTCACTAGAGAGATAGGCCTGGACTGCTATACATCCAGAAGCATAAAATCCTGCCTTCCATCCCTAGTTCAGGGACGTGCACTCCAGATTAAGCCAATGAGCAGGTAATACTTGCAGGAGATTGTTCCATGATGATATTTCAAACTCATCACATCTGGATGAGAAAGATTTCATCTTATTGACAACAGGATTAGGCAATGCCTTTCTTGGCCCTTTAATTTTGTTTTGTTCTTGAGACAGGGTCTTACCATGAAGTCTTGGCTGGCCTGGAACTCTCTATATAGACCAGGCTGGCCTTGAACTCACAGAGATCTGCCTGCCTCTGTCTCCTTAGAGCTGGGATTAAAGGTGTGAACCACCATGCTGAACCTTGGCCCTTTCAGCTTTGAGTGGAAGTTGTGAGTGATGTTTTTAAGTGGAAGTTTCGGGACCAGCATATATTTTTTCCATTTCAGGACCAGCATATAGTTACCCTTTACCACACTATAAAAATCTGTCTTAGAAAGTAGGTGTTCTTTCATTCAGTCTTGAAGAAGGTGTGGGGCAAGTCTTAGTTAACCAGCAACTGCTGGCAGAAGAGGAAAATAGAGAATAAATCTTTGTTGCTTTGCAAACCCCTGAGACTCTGAGGGCCGTTGTCAGCACAGTGCACTTTAGCCGGCGCTGACTCAGAATTTCTTGGGACAGTCTTTAAGAATAGAGGCCCAACCCACTTTAAAGGCCCATTCCTTTAATAGTGAAACTTGAAACATTTGACTTCCGAGCAAAGAGAAACTCACTTTCATGATGCTGTCATATGCTGTAGTGCCATCATTACCTCTAGGAAATGCAGTGACACTTGGTTACTAGGACAGAATTTGCCAGAGGAGAGAGCAAACACATGAGAGCACCAATGAGGCCAGTAGAGACCCAGAGCCAGGGTCCTGATTTCAAAACAATGCCCAAAGTTGACATACTTCTAAAACTCTTAGATAAGTGAACCAGAAACAACAAATTCCCTTTAAACCACTTGAGTTTTCTTTCATTGTAAAAAAGCATTTTGGCTAATTCAAATGTCTTCCATAACACAATCTACCGGAACACAATTTGGGTAGCATGAGGACAGAACTCTAGCATGAGATGATGGCCTCTGGCAAGTGCATGTGCTAAGGAGTCACAGAAAAGGAGTCACAGAAAAGGTATAGAGGTTTAGCTTGGAAGAGTCACTGCCAGTAGTAAGTTCTGAGACTAAGGTGCAACAGTGGCTACTTTACTGTGAGGGAAAAATGAAAACTGGATGAAGGATAAAATAAAGAAGTTTTGGTTTCTCGCAGGCTGTTTTCTTGACCTCCTCAATGTAGTTCTCTCCTTCTTATAGCTCTAGTTAGTGCTTCACACAGACTTTGCTGACCTTTCTGGAGTTCTGCCTCACCTGCTTAGCCAGATCTGTATTCAAGCCCACTGTGCTGCTCTTTCATAGTCCCAGCTTTCAACAGAGAGGCCTCTTCCTGGATTTGTCATTCACTGGTAGGGTGCTTAACTAATTAACATGTCTAAGATGTTTCCAGCTCTTTAGTGGATTAATAATAATTAGGAAAGCAGAGCACAGAGCTTTTTATACCCTTTTCTCGGCTGATCTTTTCTGTCTTCTAGAGCAGCTGGCATTAATGTTGACTTGCATTAAATAGATCCAGAAAGTATCTAGGAACCGTTTACATGAACAGTCATTTCATCCACAGATTCAGCAAATTGTATTGATATACAATGCCATTTGATAATTACCACAAATGCGAAGTCTTTGGAGGCACAGGTGAAGCTCACTGGGTTCTCACAGCTTTCCCTTCCCCTGTCAGTTCTGGGGTCACTGAACTCTGACAGTCCCCACCAAGTGATTCCATGCCCCAGATGTATAACCAATCTTGCCCCACAGTCACTGACTTCACATGTTATGTTTTTTATTTCATACCTTGATTGGACATTTTTGTCCTGCTTTTATCTCTGTCACAGAGGACAGGAGGGACAGCATTTGGGGGCTCATGGCAGAAATCTGAAAGGACAAGGTTGAACAACATGGAGACATTGCTTGCTCGTTAGCAACTATAATGCCACCTAGGTCCTAAACATAGGTTTGGTCTTCAGTAATGTGTGACTTCATCTTTATGATGCAAGATAACCATTGTAACTCCAGACATCAAGTCTACATTCCTAGCAGAAAGAAGGCATACAGAGACGAAGGAAAAAGAGCCTGCTGACTGAATTATCACTAATGCTTTATCTGGAACACAGCTACCTGGCCCCTGTTATTTTAAGGTGAGTCTGGAAAACAGCATTGTATCAGTGTACATTGATGCCCTCAGCATAATTGGATCGCTATTCGATAAAGAAGAAGGAACGATTGGTGAGAAGTAGGCCATATCAGCAGCTTCTGTCATACAGGATTTTTGACAGTTGTTCTAAGTACTATATATATATAAATTATAATTATAATTATTGTACTATAGAACACTGGAACTAGCTGTGTTTTTGTGCCTGTCAACCAACCCTTTTCCATTCCTCCCTCTACTCTTCCCTTTTCCCCCTCTGGTAGCCACTATTCTACTTTACTCCTCTGTGATTAATTTTGAGAACTATTAGATGATGGCAGTCACACATTGCGGAACCATAATACCACGCTATACTCCATGAATGCTACACTTAGGCATCAATGAAAAATAAAAACACCAGTATAAAAAAAATATTTCCTCATCTTGAAAAAACAATTATTGTTAATACATAGTGTATTAGGTTGTCAGACACCCTCCCTGCCAGTGCTTATGGGCTATGTGGTCTTAGGTGGTTTAAGGGAACACAGAGATCATTTCACAGAGATTTCTATTTGCCACATGATACTTAGCAATGACCATTAAAAACAGATGCAGAGGGGAAGCCCTTTGACATACTTTATAAGATGCTGAAGCAAGTCTCTCACCTCCCTAGATTCTTGCCTATTCGTTCACTTGCATTTGGGACCCTTCAGTTAGGTTCATGTTTCCTTTGGTGTTCAGGGGGCTGTTTGTGAACATGAGTGGCTTAATATGTTAAACGTAAACCAGATGACATCGCAACAGAAGGTGCAGGCGGCCATAACGAAATTCTCAACATGGGGTAACAGCAATAATGACAATGACACAAAACACTCATTGTGCAGCTGTCTGCCCACCACTGTCCTCTAAATCTTACCTCCTTTAGGGAGGTAACAGCAGATTGTGATGGGGAAGAAATAGGGAAGAGGTGGGCAGGAAAAGACTGGACGGTTTGCTGCTTAGATAGCCTGCCGGCATGTCAGTTACTGTTAGTTTACTTTCCATGGTTCGGGATTAAGAAGCTTAGAAATTGCTAGGGAGCTAAGTTCACAAAGGCAACTTCATCTCTACTAATTTTTGTTTTGTCACCCCAAAATAACAAGAAAATTGGAATCAAAATTGCTGAGATCCTTTTCATACCAAGGATTAACAGAGCTTTCCTGGGCTGTCTTTTTGGGATCAATTGTTTAGTATTTGTGTGTTATACCTTATTCAAAAACTGTTTCCATCGGCAAAATGCAGGTTCCTTCTCTCCTACGCCCACTCTTGCCCCCTTCTGATTCCATCAGCTGTTGTTTTCAGAAAGCAGGAAGTAGAGCTAACAAACCCTTGAATCCAATTACCAGGTCTGTTGAGGAGCATGTGGTTGCATTTGAGATGTCATTTTTCCCAGTGAGGTCCCTTTGTCCTTGTCCTCTACTGATGGAGTCTTAGAGCAGCCATCTGTATGGAGGGTTCAGAAGCTGTCATTGTCTGGGAAAAGCATGTAGTCCTTAGGTTCATTTCTCCCCAGGAACATATGTGGTTAATTAAAGGCAAATTTTCACACTGGAATGAACCAACAAAGAAATCTGTGTTTTAGCTTCATATTGATATTGCATGCTTGCAAGAAGTACTAAGCTATTTGGTATATACCATAGTCAAGACAGGTGATAACATTTTTCTTAAAGTCCTTCAGTTCAGCCCCCAAATCTACAGAAATTTCCAATTCCCAATTTGTGTGGCCTAAAAGACCTTTTGTCATCTGGTCTCTGGCCACTTTTGTTTTCCTCCTTGTTTTGCTACTATGCCCCTTATAACTCACCTCTATCAGATGACTAATAATAAAAGTCACATTTGACTAACCTCTGTACCAAACTTCACCATAAGTTCTACTAAGCTCAAAGGAAGGCTTCCTGGAAAGGAGATTGCTGACCACATTAAGGCCTTCAGGTTATAGCCTTTACAGATGTGTCTGTGCATGGTTGATTTTGGTCCTTTTTCTAATTCCTCAAGACCATCATGTGGCTTTAATTCTAGTTTCTACTAGCTTACCTTAACTCAATATTTGGTTGATCCTTTATGGTGGTCTGAATGAGAATGTCCCCCACAGGCTCTAAGAATTTGGACATTTTGTCCCCAGTTGGTAGTGCTGTTTGGGAAGGTTTTACAAGGTGTGGCCACCCTGGAGAAAGCAATCACTGGAAGCATAATTAGAAGAAGCATTTCATTATAACAGCATTGACATAGTCAATAACAATTTCTAGAGCTAAGATGCATCTCTATCAAAATTGGTTGTAAATTTTTAGGTTTACAGTTGAATTAATACAATATTGTACTCAGTATAAACCCTATAAGACATAAAATTGAATGAGGTTTTAACCTTTAAAAAAGATCTCCATTTCATTTTAAAATACACTGTTTCATACAGAAAAACTCATTTTTAATGCAACTAACAGATGTTTGCACAATGTGTCTCTAATCTCTATATATCTGATTATTACTACTCACAGTCGGTTACTTTCTGAGGCTTAGAGAGTTCTTAACTGGAGATTTCCAGTTGCTCTCTACTTCCTGTGCCTGCTTCAAGATGTGAGCACTCCTCTTTGTCCTCCAGCCACTTTCTGCCATCATGCCTCCCGGCCATGATGGATTCTGAATCCTCTGGAACCATAAGCTCAAATAAACTCTTCCTTTTATAAGTTTCCTTGGTCATGGTGTTTTATCGTAGCAACAGAAAAATGACTAATATATCCTGTACGAAGTTCTAACTCTCTTGTCTTTCCAGGGAATTAGGCCAGTGCATGCTTTCAGATTTCCTACCTGGAACCCAAGGCTATTTGAGGTTAACATCAGGAACAGCTCCCCTTCCTCCCCTCCCCTCCTCTCCTCCTCTCCTCTGTTCTCCTCCCTCTCCTCCCTCTACTTCCCTTCCCCCCTCTCCCCTCCCTTCCCTCTTTCCCTCCCTCTCCTCCCCTCTCCCCTTCTCCCCTCTCTTCTCCCTCCCCTCCCCTTCCGTCCTCATACTTTACCACCCCCTTCTCGGTTCTCAGTTATCTTATCATTTTCATTCAATGAACACAATCTACCATATTTTCTGCTTCTCCGTTGCTCCCTTTCCCAACATTTTCACCCCTGCTGACTTCAGACTGGTCTCTAAGCGCACCCTAGACAAACTTCTCAGTCCTTACAGCAGTGAACTCTAACTGACCTCTTTATTTGTTCTCCAGGCTATCCTAGCTGGGCCATTCTTACATCTGACACCCACCCGACTCCTGCTGTGTAAGAATTTGACAGATTGGATGGATGAATGGACGGAAATGCATGACTTGCTGACTTGAACACAGGTAGAAACAATATTCTTTCTAGAAAAGGGGTGACCTGCCCTTGGCTTTTGACCAGAGCGTGCTATGTGTCTGAAGTATTTTGGGTCAGCTCGACAAGTCCTTCTAAGTCATAAATATCTGGGAAATAAGGATACAATATATCTTTTCCTTCCCAAAGGAACTCACTGCAGTAAATGGTTTGAAAGCCCAAATAAAGCAAAATGGTAACTTGTCTTTAGTATTTAAAAAGAGCAAGGCTTGAGGGCTTTCATCACTAGCGATACTAAAATGCAGAAGCTGCCACTGAGTATCTAGCAGCAAAGACAATTCTATTGCACTTAAGAGAAACATTTATTAAATAAGACATTATATTACCAGTAACTATAAAAATGCTTCCTTATCTAATCACTTTACTGAAACGTTTTAGTTGATTCTTGTTTTAACTAGGAATTCTGCCATCTGCAAGTATGTTACATACACTTCCCCAACAGGTAGACTTCTGTTCTTCCTTTGGAACTTACTGCTATTGAATAATTTCCCCAACTGAGCATTAGTTATGAAGTTAAATGTCACCCTCGCTCTGACCCTTTCTAAAAAAAGCTCTATCTGAGCAACACATTAATGAGGTTTAAAAAGTGAATTCGAAGCCTGACTCATAATCACTGCTAGAAAAAGGACAACACCGATTGGACTCTTATGGATACAGAAATGATTCCTGCTACATCAGCACGCAGGAAGTTGAATACATGCCCTAAAGATGTTGCTTTCTTATAAAGGCGCCTTTGAGATAGCTTTATTAAATATATTGCATATCACAAACACTACACCATATATTTTAGCATGCTACATCTACTAAATGCATTTTGCAGTGTGTTCTGCACATGTCCATGACGCTGGCAGTCAATGGCATCCACCATGAAAGAAGAAGATGAAAACTATGCTTTTTCTTTGCAAACTACACTTTCTTATTCTCTATTTTAAATATTATAGCATATCCACACTGCATTTTTATATACGTTTATGTATACATTATACCTAGAATCATCATATGAGGAAAAACATGCAGATTTTTTACTAAGATTGGGTTTTGCTGGTTGTCGACATGACACACCTAGGAATAGGAAACCTCAGTTGAGAAACTTCTCATCAGACTGACCTGTGGCCATGCCTGTGGGGTGTTTCTTAATTTCTAATTGATGTAGGAGGGAACAGCCCACTGTGGGTGATGCCACCCCTGGGCAGTTGGGCCTGGGCTGGCTCAAGAAAGGCAACTAAGCAAGCCGGGGCAGCGAGCATACCTCTGTGGTCTCTGATTTAGTTTCTGCCTCCAGGTTCCTACCTTGAACTCCTGTCCTGACTTCCCTCAGTGATGGACCGTGACCTGGAAACTGTAAATTGAAATAAACCCTTTACTCCCCAAGGTGCTTGTGGTTGTGCTGTTCATCACAGCAACAGAAAGCTAAGTAGAACAGCAGCCCACTGCTCTGCTCACTGCACAATGGGGCTAACATCTCTGCTCCCCTTTGCCCATAAGGTTTCAGTCCTTTTAGTCTTCTTGCTGTTTGTTATGTAGCTCCGATATGGTCCTCCTTTGGAGCTGTAGAGAAGCTTCCAGATCAGGATGAACCAGATAGCTCTATGGTCAGCACCTGCACTTTTCTGCCAATCTGTTCTCTGGCTCTTCATTCTGTTAAAGCTTTTGTCTTCTAATAGCATTTTCCACCTTCTAATTTGCTTATTCATCATGTCTTCTGCCTATTATCTATTTCCCTACTCCCCCTGGAGGTCAAACTCCATGAAAACAAGGTCTTTGTCTTGTTTACTAATGCATGCCAGCTCATGGTACCTGCTCAAAAAACTTGTACAAGACCTGCATGAGAGCCATCCAGCCAAATTCCAACATAGGTGGAAGAGGTGGTGAATTAATCAAAATGATGGCTTCAGGAGACACACACAAGTGCAACTGCAGAGTCTGATTTGCTTACTTGCATTCTCATGGCTGGCTTTCCTGTTCTCTGGGAGGACATGTGAGCTTCTTTCCTTGTACTGTTATCTGTGGTTACCGCCAGCGGCGGCAGCTCCTCTGTTCTCACAGGTGCCACTCCTTCATTCTCACAGGCATTGAGACTGCTCCTCCGCTCACCCTGACCTGAGGCTGCTCTTCTGCCTGCCCTGGGCTGCCTCCTGTCTTCGCCACTTCTGCCCAGTCCCGGTTCCCGGACCCCAGGGCTGGTGAGGAGACTGTGTCAGCAGAGCCGTATTCAGACACAGTGGGAGACCAGGTTCAGTGACACAGGTCTGGTTTATTGCAGGAAGGGACAAGACAAGCTTATATAGGGGTAGTGGTCCAATCACAGCACAGCAAGTAGGATACCTTATTAGCATAACAGACAGCATCCTATTAGCATAACAGACTTAACATCCTATCACAGAGTAGCGGATAGGATGCCTCATTAGCATACTGGGTTTCAGATTACAGAGGCTGGATTCCTGAAAACCATGTGACCCTGACTGTTGCAATATCTAAGTGTTGCAATTTTGGATTCCAAGGGTGGTGATTAGGGAGTGGCACACTCTAGGCATCAGTCTCATGATCTGCCAATGGGAACAAATGTCACAAGGTGTTCCTTGTGGCTCCAGTGGTCGGGCCATTGCCTCAGACCTGCTGTATGGCTGTCAATATGACTTTCACCCTAGGCTCAAGCCTGTCTCCCACAGCTATCTGCGTGCCTTTCATTGTCAATGTTCCATAATGTCAGGGCTTTGATTATAAGGAAAATGACTGATGTTTTTCTGATACATTTGATTTTGACTTTTAGGAAAATATCATATTAGAACTTTCTACACTATATTTAAAATACATTTATTGAGATATAACCCACAGACTACACCATTCATTTAAAGTTTACAATTCAATGACATCATGGGCTGATGTATCTACCCAAAGCCATATATTGAAGCTCCAACTGCCTGTACCTCAACATGTAACTGTATTTGGATTTTAGAGGAGTGACTGGGTTAAAATGAGGTCAGAAGGGTAGGGTCTTGATCTGGTATCATTAGTGTCTTTAAGGGTTTTGTGTATTTGCACAAATCAGTGGCCACGTGAGGACAAAGCAGCAAGGGGATGGCCACCTACAAGTCAGAGAGGAAGCTAATGTTCGCAGCTTGACCTTGGCCCTCCAGTCTCCAGAGCCTCAAGAAAAATAATCCTGTTGTTTAAACTACCCAGTCCATTTGTGGTATTTAGCTATGACATCCTAAGCAAGCTAATACACCTGACTTTTTAGAATAGTCATAGACAAAGGCAACTAACATCATTGCCTTCTATTTTAGAACAATTACATCACCTCACAAGGAGATCCCATATCTCTTAGCTATTGCTACTTAACTGGTCTGTCTCTATGGACAGAGGGCCCCCACTGAGATTTGCAGGTTCTTGTTCTGGAAAAAAAGATTAGACCAGGGATATAGGGATAGTGATAGAATAGAGACAGCTTATAAGAAAAAGAAAGGCACTCTTGAGAATGGGAGTAAGCTAGAAAATGAGAACATGTTGGAGATTCAAAAGTCCTGGGCCCATGTATCATGACCCTTCATAGTCTATTTGCATAGGCCCCACCACTCCTGTACATCATATACGTTTCTTGTGCATGCTATGTTCCTCAAGTGCAACCCTTGTGGGGATAGGTTTCTCATCTTTCTTCTGTCTTCTTTTATATTAACCTTAATGCCTCTCTGTATCTACTGGCCTGCTACATCCTCATCCCTCCTAGCTCCAAACAACCAACCATTAATCTACTGTGTCTAAATTTACCTATGCTAGAAATTTCATATGAAAATGATATGTGTTATCTCATGGCTGACTTTTTCCACTTAGCAGTTTTTCAAGATTCCTCTATGTGGCAGTCTGCATTCGTGCTTCGTTCTTCTTTATGGCCTAATAATATTCCTTGTGTGGATATACTATATTTTGTTTATCTACCAATTGATGGGTAGTTTCAGTTGCTCTCAACCTTTTGAATAGTATGACTAATTCTGCCACAAATTCATGTGTATGTGAGATTTTCTATGGACATCTGCTTTCATTCTCTTAGGTGATCACCTGGCAGTCGAATTGCCAGCTCATAAAGTAACCATGTGATAAACTGTCCAAAGTGACTCCATTTTGTTCTAGCTGACTAGCTGACTTTATTTTTGCTTCACCCTGTACACCATTTCCCAATTGGAGCTCACCCAGCCATTGCCTGGCCCACGATAACCACAGCTTATGGGGCAGAATGCCCTTATCCAGCCACACCTGCAGTTCTAGAAGGTTTGTTGTTTCTATAGCACCAGGAAGGAAACTTATTCCTGAAAAATGTCTAACTGAAATTTTTGTTATCTGGCCTGCCCTGGTATGATTTAATTATAGTTCTTGGCTTTATAAACTCTGCCCTGCCCCTCCTCAGGGTGGAGAGCTCTTTCTGGCATTAGCCTGCTCTTGACTACCAGCTAATAGATGGACTCTTAATTCGACCATCACTGTATGGCATTTCTCTGTGTCTTGTGTTGGTTGTAATAATAAACTGAAGAATTGCTGCACTGTTTTCCAAAGTTCAGATACCATTTCATATTCCCATCAGTACGCAGGGGTTCCAATGCCTCCATATCCTCGCCAACGCTTGTTATGAACTGACTTTTTGATTGCAGACATCTTAATGAATATGAAGTGGAATGTTGTTTTTTATTTGCATCTCCATGGTGAGGAATGATGCCAACTATTTTTTCATGTGCTTGTGGAGCATTTGTATGTCTTTCTTGAGAAATGTGTTTTTAAGTCATTTGCATATTTTAACCAAGTTATTTGTCTCTTCATTATTAGGCTGCAAGACTTCTTCATGTGTGTTGGACATAAGCTCTTAATCAGATATGCAGTAGGCAAATATCTCTTAATATGTCTTAATGAGAGTTTTCAGCAGTAAAAAGGAGTTTCAATTTTTGTTTGTTTTTGTTTTTGTTTTGTTTTGTTTTTGAGAGGGTCTCCTTAGTCCCAGCCTGTCTGGAAGTCACTATGTGGACCAGGCTGGCCTCCATCTCTCAGAGATCTGCCTGCCTCTGCCTGCCAGGGGCTAAGATTAAAGGTGTGTCCTGGTATCAGAGTTTCAATTTTAATGTTCAATTCATCTAATTTTGTTGTTGTTACTTATGACTTTACTACCATCTTTAAGAATCCATTTCCCAATCGGAGCTCATAAAGATTCACTGTTTTCTTCTGTTTTACCATTTTAGATTTTAAATTTAGGCTTTTACTCCATTTTGAGTTAATTTTTGTATGTCATTTAAAGGTCCAACTTCAGTTCTTGGCATTTGACATCCAGCTTCTTAATAGTACTTTGTTTAACAACAACAACAAAAACAAAACTATTCTTTCTTGCAGTGAATGGTCTTTGTGCCCATGTTTAAAATTAATTGACTACAGATACAAGCTTATTTCAGGCTATTAGTTTTTTTTTTTAATTGATCTATGCATCTACCTCTATGGCAATATCATGTTATCTTGATGATCCTTGGTTTGCAGCAAATGTTCCAATGAGGGAGTGTTCGCTCTCCTACTTTCTTCACATTTTTCAGTATTGCTTTGAATTCTCTGTGCCCATCATAATTCTACATGAATTTTAGAAACAATTTGAGAAAATTTGAGGAAAAGTAGGTGAAATTCAGATAAGGACTTATTGAATCTGCAAATCAATCTGGCAGGTATTGCTATCTGAAAATATTGAGTGTTTTAACCTATCCCTAAGGCTCAGGGAACATCAATGAAGAGGGGCTAGAAAGATTATAAGACTTAGAAGTCAGGGAAGACTGAGATGAAGCAGAGTCTCTAGGACACAGGAGGACCACTGCACTCATGAACTCACAGCGGCTGTGGTTGCCTGCATAAGACCTGCACAAGATCAAGCCAGTCAACACTGTAGCATGGACTGGGGAGAGGGGCTTACCAGCCTCCACTCCTAGCTGAAGAGATATTGATAGTTGATGGGGGCTGGGGAGGAAGGATTAGTTTTCTTTAGAGGTGTGGTGTCTAGTAGGTCACCCTGCTGCAATGGTTGGTCCCACACTCATGCTGACATTGGTAGCACAAATTGAACACTGGGTTGTTAAAAACAAAAGATAAGAAGAGATTAAGTTGGGGGAGGAGGGGAGGGTGAATAGGATAAAAATACATTGCCTGGAAGTATGAAAATCTCAAAGAATCAATTTAAAATATTATATTTAAAAAGAATGATAAGAAAAGAAAATTTATGTAACTATCTATGTTAGGGTGGTATTTTGCATGTAAAATAGGATTCTTTCAACAGTATTTTTAGAATTAAAATTCAAATATGATGCTTCATAATTTTCAATAGAAGAATGCTTTGTAATTTTCATAGAATACATTTATGTATTTTGTTAAATTTCTTCTTAAGTATTCTTTTTGGTGCTGTTGCAAATTGAGTTCCTTTTAAATTTTATTTTCTGGTTGCTCATGACAAATGTATAGTAACATAATTTATTTTTTGTGCTGATCTTATATCCTCTAATTTGTTGAATTATCTATTAGTTTTTTTTTTTTCTTTTTTCTTTTTTGAGACAGGGTCTCCCTGCAGTCCCAGCTGACCTGAACTCACTATGTAGACCAGGTTGGCCTTGAACTCACAAGGATCTGCCTGCCTCTGCCT
The DNA here is from genome assembly GCF_000622305.1 of Nannospalax galili. NCBI lineage: Eukaryota > Metazoa > Chordata > Mammalia > Rodentia > Spalacidae > Nannospalax > Nannospalax galili. The sequence goes on along the minus strand of NW_008342110.1, from coordinate 267,558 downwards.
CCCGAGTGCTGGGATTAAAGGCTTGTGCCACCACGCTCGTCTAGTTTTAATATTTTTAATGACTTTCTTGGGTTTTTATATACACAATCACAAATGTGCATAAAGATAGTTTGATTTTACACATTCCACTCTGAATACATTTTATTTCTTTTCCATGTCTAATTGTTCTAGATACCACTTATTGAAAAATTGGGGAATCTGCGGAGAGCAGACATTCCTCGTCTTGTGTCTCTAGGGACAAGTGTTTCATCTAAAAGTCTGCCATGCACCTCCTGCAGACAGCATGCTGTGCATCTGATGGTTAGTCCAGTTCGCTGGCTCTACCTTTTTCCGTTTCTGTTTAAGCCTTTCATCTTTCAGGCCGTTATCAATGTGGCCGGAGTGTGCCCGCCCCGTCATCTTCTGCTTTCTTTGTTCCCAGGCCTTCAATTCTCTCAGTACTTTCTTCACTGGTTCCTTTTGGATTAAATGAATATTTTTACTGTAGCACTTGCATACTGCAGTAATTCCTTACTCATTTTTTCACTTTATAATTTTTAGTCAATTTAAGTTTATTTTTTATTTTTATAACTTTTCTTATTTTCTGATAACTTTTTACATGAGTACTGTATTCACTACATCCTTTTTGCCTGTCTCCCTCCTCCAACTCCTCTCATACCCCCTCACACCCTGTCAAATTTGTGACTTCTTTTGACTTTAAAAATATTTTATTATTTTTATTTTGTGTGTATGAGTGTATTGCTTGCATGTGTGTTAAGTGTACCCGTGTTATGCAATGCCCAAGGAGTCAGAAGAGAGCATCAGATCCCCTGGAACTGAAGTTACAGACAGTTGTTAGCCACATGTGCTAGGAATCTAACCCGGGCCCTCTGCATAAGCAGCCAGTGCTCTTAACTGCTGAATCATCTTTCCAACCCAGACTTCTTCTTTAATTATAGTTTTACACACACACACACACACACACACACACACACACAGAGGCTTGCACACACACACACACACACACCTTACTGAGTCCATTTAGTGCAACTGGTATATACATGTGTTTATCACTGTCCATTTGGATTGGACAATCTATCAGAGAGCTCATCCCTGGAGCAAACTGATTCTCCCTCTCTCATAAGCCATCAATTACCTGTAGCTCTTCACCTAGGAGTGGGACCTTGTGAAATTTCACACATCCTTGTTGGCATGTCAACTGGTATTTTCACTATGCAGGCTTTGTTTAGGAAGCCATATTGTTGAGATATCATGGGTGCAGCTTTGCTGGCATGTCTAGAAAACACTATCTAGGAACAAATGTTCTGGTTCTATGATTCTTACAATCTTTCTGTCCCCTCTTTTGTGATGTTCCCTGAACCTTAAATACAGGAATTGCATTTAGATGTATCAATTGGCTAGGTATTTAGAATATAGTAAAAAATTATATGTTTAGGAAAGTGGCAATAGTAGGTTCTCCTCTAGTGTCTGTGACCTCTCAATCTATGGGCATTTGGATAGGTTTAGAGTACTAGGCATGGATTCCCTCCTATTGAGCAAGGCTTACATCCAATTAGACATCTGTTGATTACCCCCAAGATACAAGTGCCACTATTGTACCATTGGGGATATTTTGCTGGGCCAGTCGTTGCGGTTCATAGGCTTTATAGCTGGGTAGGACTATTGATTGATTTTCTCCTTTGGCAGCTTGCATAGCACCTTCTTGTACTATGTGGGCTAGAACTAGGCCTAGGAATGTGGGCATAGTGGCACATCTTTCTACTCATTTTTTTTCTCATTATTTCTCTAGTAGTTACATTAGATTATATGTATAGAATAGCTTGGAAAAAACAACTTTAGCTGTATAATCAATTTAATTCTACTAAAATGCAGAAATGTTACTTCTATAAAATCTTTTTCTTATGGTATTATTTTTCTAGGTATTATACTATATTTATAATGTTACAAACCCAAAAATATATTTGTACGATTACTTGGTTGTAGAATTTAATGCCTTTGAAAGAAGCTACAGAGGACGGTGGCACAAACACGACCACAGTTTTGTCATGGCCACTTCAGGTCTTCACTTATTCTTTCAGCTCAAGTTAACATGTGGCATTGTTCTTCTAACTGGATACAGCGTTATCCCGTCCATCTCATGTGTACCTTTTTGTGAGGGTACCACATTTCTGTATATATTTATAAGCCCAGTAATACATGCTGTCAGTATTGTTTAATATACTTTCTTCTTAAATCGGGAAAAAGAGGAAAGGAAAAAGAATGTGTATTTATTTATAGTGTCTCAGAATCACATAATTGCCTTTATTGGTACTCTCTCTCTCTCTCTCTTTTTTTTTTTTTTTAAATCAGATTACCATCTGGGATTATCTAAGTCAACACACAGGAAAATGCAGCATGTCATGCATTGCTTCACACTGCAGATAAGTTCTGGGAAATGTACCTTTGTTGATTTCAGCATTGTAGGAACATCATGAAGCGCATTTACACAAACCTAAAATGTAGGTGTCAACTACTCAACCTGGTGGATGTTTTTAAGAGATTCAGTAAACAGGAAATGTATGAGGCTGCTCCAAACATGCCATTTTACAGCAAACTCTGTAGAAACAGGAGTGTACACCAAGACAAAACCACAGTCATTTCTTATCACGAATTATCAAGCATTTTAAAAAATATTTTATTTATTATTTTTATTTTATGTGTATGAGTGTATTGCCTACTTGTATGTGAGCGCACCCGTGTCATGCAATGCCGCAGAGGTCAGAAGAGGGCCTCGGATTCCCCTGGAACTGGAGTTAAGGATGGTTCGTAGCCACCATGTGGGTGCTGGAAATCTTACCCAGGTCCTCTGCAAGAGCAGTAAGTGCTCTTAACCACTGAGCCGTCTCTCCAGCCCCATGTATTATATTTTTATATGACTAGAAGTTCAGTAGGTTACTGACAGTAGCATCACCATGAGCAGGTGAGTAATGCATTGACTCTAGCATTAAGAAGACCATGGCAACTCTAGGCAACAGGAATTATTCTGCCCCACTGTAATTTTAGAGGACAACCATTATAGACATGGCCCATCAGTGACTGGAGCATCATTGTGCAGCACACGACTTTTAAGAATATGGTGCTTTAGGAGGTGGTGGACGTTCCTGCTGTAGAAAGATACAGGATTATGATCCTAGTCCACAAAAAAAGAAGTACACATGAACTGCAGGCCACTAGTAGTGACGCTGAATAAGACAGCAAAATAACTACTTGGAAATATAGTGGAAAAATCAGAATGTGTAAAATCGTGGAAATCCTGTCAACAAATTAAGTGGGAGAGGCAGATTATCTCTTTGCCATCAGATGGACAGCTTACTCAACTCAATTGTCTTTTTATCTTTGCAAGGGTATTTAAAGGACCTTTCAAATGAACTTAAATGTTAATTTTTATTTTGTCAGAAATAGAAGTTAGGATAGCAACTTTTGGAGTTTTAAGCCATACGTAGTTTACTTTCAGACATTAGAAGGGTAGAGCATCCTTCAAGAGATAAGGGAGTTCAAAGAGCCCTGGAAAACAAATACTGACCCTACTTTTCAGTGACTCTGAAGTTTTGTCTGGAAACCCATTGTTGCTCAGTCACCCATCAGTGCTGTGGGACTTCTTGAAGAAAGCTCTTGTTGCCTGTTCAGCCCCTCACTCTTTCTGAGATGTCAATTTGATGTTGATCTACACCAATCATTTGTAAAACATTTTATTAGGTGGCTGGAGAAATGGCTCGGTGATTAAGAGCACTTGCCAAATGATGGCTAACAACCACCTGTAGCACTAGTTCTAGGAGATCTGATGCCCTTCCTAGCCCCTGGGGACATTAAATGCATGTGGTACACTTACATATAGGCAGGCAAAATACTCATACACATAAAATACAAGAAAATGTTTATTAACTCTGCACTATTTCAGTGATCCATTCAACACAGTATTGTATCTGACAACCTTTGTCTTAGCAGTGCTTTCATGCAAAATTCAATTTACAGATGGATAATTGAAGGGGTCCACCTGTGATTGAAAGAGTGAGACCACTGAGGACAAGTCAGCCTTTCGGGTTGCAACAGCAAGAGGTTTATTTGATACACAGGTACCTGTGGGCACAAAGTCTCCTCGGAGGACTTGCGCGCCTACAGGCTGGGGTTTGGCACTTTTATAGAGCAGAAGCAGGGTACAGAAGCAGAAGCGCAGTTATTGGTTAATTCAAAAACACACAGAGTAATTTCAAAAGCACACAGAAATATGGGGTAAGGGTCGGGGCTAAGGGGAAGTGGGATTGCTAAATGGGAGGTGACCTCAGGGACACAGAGGTTTTTCTCCCGATTTCCTGGTATCGAGCCCCGGGGATTGCCAGATGCAGATGGCTTGACCACTACGTCCTGTTTTTCTGATAAGCTAGTTTCTTAATGCTTGACCTCTTGTCAGGCATTCCTATCAGGTGGCCTCATGGCGCCTAGGTTTTTTCATGATAAGCCCATAATATACTTATTATGTAATGAGTACTTCAATTTGATCACTTAAAATTACCCAGAAAAGCCTGCCATAGTGCCTCATCGCTTTAATCCCAGCCCTCAGGCAGCAGCAGGTAGATGGAGATCAAGGCCAACCTCGTCTACATAGTGAATTCCAGGCCAGCTGGGGCTACAGGAAGACCCTGTGTCAAAAGAAATACCTACCTGGAATAATGCAAAACAAATCCATAAATGAGCAGTGTCCACATGTGATTCTAGGAGGGGCTATTACCTTACTGGGAGGTGTGAATTTTAAATTAGGTTTTTCATTATTTGAATATTACTGTAAGATACAGTTCTTCGTAAATTCTATTAATCTTAGTGTAACTTTCTTTACACTTTAAACAAGAATTTTAGTTATTAAAATAACAGAGCATGAAGATTGTTAGAAGTGTGTTTAAAATAATTGTAATTTTGTGATTTCTGAGAACTCCTGAGAACATGGATTTATTGTCCCTGAAGCTCAAAGAGTAACATGCCAGGAATTTAAAACATTAAGATGTTTGTCTTTTTTTCCACTATGTGTTATAATTCTAAAATGTATCATTGTTGCTGAATAAATGTACATTAAAAACTAAAATTACCTGGAATAAACTAGTGGCAGAATTAAGAAGACTTGGCATCTCTCAGTCTTGAGCCCATCTTAATTTGCAGAAGAGACCTGGCTCCCATTCCAACTTTACTTGACTAACTCCTGAGGTTTTCAGGTCTGAGGTTTTCAGTCAATAGAGAGATGTCTTCCACCATCGCCCCAGGTGATCAAATACCACTGCCCCATGCCTCTAAGCTCATTTTCTTTGTTGGCTTATCTGCTATGCAATCTATGACCACTATGCAAGTCAGGAAATGTTCCCAAGCCTCAATTTCTTTACTTGTGAAGTGGGGGTATTGATAATACATTATGTGTGAGATGCTGTGAATATAAAACTAAGTAAAACCTAGAAAACACTTTATAAACTGTGAAGTACTGTTATCTTTTTTGACAGTGGTGTTCTGGCAGAGCCTGACAGGCTGACTCAGAAGCAGGTTTGTAGGGGGTCTGGCAGCCTGTTGGGGTATTGCTAAGGAAACCAGAGAAATATGTCACCAAGCTCTATCCTTATCTGTTTACTGTGGAGTAGCTATCAAGAACACAGACAGTACAAGGGACCAAACATGGGTAATTTGGGAAAGGCATATCACAATCCATTTATGGAGGAGGAAAAAATGAGATGGGTTCCAAAGAAGGAAAGCATTTTTCTCTTTTGCAGAGGAAAGTGCTTCCGGAATGTTTCTAACCAGCATGTGTACTGCCATCTGGAAGGCAAGGGGGTAAGGCTGACTCTCAGGTTTCCTTTCAGAAGGGGAAGTGTTAGGATGTTTGCAAGGAGATTAAGTTTAGTAGCTTAAGTCCTGGGAGTTCCTCTGGGCTCAGCCAATGCATTCCACTGTCAGCTTCTTTGCTGAGTAGATAACAAGTTGGAGTAGAAACAAGTATATGACTGTGAGGACGTTAACTGCTGCCCCTATGTGCCTTCGTGTTTTCCCTCTATGCTCCACAGCCACGGTTCTGTGCTGGATTATTTCCGACTGCTTTTTAGCATATGGGCAATAAATCTACGTCGAATTCAGTTGTTTGCTTTTCACGTCTGTTTTCATTTAAATAGCGGGTAACCAGGACACATGCCACCCTCAGAACTCCTTGGTGTGATTTGTTATCACCTACCCTTACTCTGTGCTGTATTCCTCCCATCTTCAATTTTCCTCTTGACCTTTCTGTTTCTATCTGTTTATGCTGTTATTAAAAGACTGTCTACCTCCAACTTGTCCTCGATCCCTCTCATTCTCTTACCAAGTATAATGTCAATAAATCCTGCTGTCTTTATGTCACTGAACTTGTCTAGTCCTCTTCATCTGGCTGGGCATTTCTAGTTGGGTTCTTAATTACTTCTTGCATGGACCAGGGGTTAGGTATCACTTTCTGCCTTCTAGTTAATTTATTTTCTTTGAGACAACAACAGCACAAAGATCAAACAACAAGAGAAGAAAGAAAAGAAGCAAATTTTGTATCAGGTTTTTGTTGGCATACAAAATGAGTTTGACTGTGAAATTTTTGCACATAGATATCATCACACTTTGGCATTTTTCGTATGTCTCCAGAAGCTGAAATGCCTGCTTTTTAAAAGGCAAAGTTGTGCGAAGTTCTTGCTTGAAATCAAGTTTTTATCTTTCTATTCCCTAAAGAAGTATACATGTTTCTTCATCGCACACCAGAGAGTTAAAGAGCAAGTAGGAAGATCCATGCAAACTCGGTCTGACCAAAACCAGCATAAAACTGGGGACATGGGCAGGAGGCCCCAACCGTAGCTGAGAAACTGCTGGGTGAGGGAGAGTTGGTCTTCAAGGGAGTGATACTAGAAAGGCTGACCAGGCTCTGTTGGATGCACTCATGCTGAGGGACACCTGAGTATGCAAACTTGACTCAATTGGCCTTAAGAATATATGATAGAATGCAGGGAATCCTGTGGGTGGGCTATGGGGTAAAGATGGGGTAGGAGTCTAAATACGATTGAGAGCTATTGACCTTGAGGAAGCCTATGCTGACCGTAAGCAGTGAGCTGTCATTGCCTACTAGCATATGGGCAATAAACCTATATAGAATTCAGCTGTTTGTTTTTCACATCTGTTTTCAGGGCCTTTAATACATATAAATTAGTTATGTTATATTTTGTTCTGAATTAAACATATTTCCACAAAGTATGTTAGATATATGACTATGGTATCTTTGTGAAATCCAGTGCTCCACCACATTGGTAAAATCTGCTGCCATTAAACCTTTCAGTTGAATCTGTTTAAATCTTTGAAGTCTCATCTGTGAAATGGGGATAATAAAAGGGATTCATTCAAAAAGCTGTTGTATGGTATAAATGCAGTAATAAACTCAAGTGTTTAGAATAGTGTCTATAACAAAATAACCAGCTGTTAGGATGACAACAGTGGTACCATGATGCAGACAGTGAGGAAGGAGAAGGGGGTGTTAATGAAATGGTCCTAGAGGGTGCAGACCTTTCGTAAGTCTCTCCCACAGGGCACATGCAAAATCCACAGTGCAGACAAAGCTTGTCCTGGCATTCTCTTCCCAGTCTTTCACCCAGAAACATATTGGCCACACTCTGGGGGATGCCAATGACACCGATATGCATTTTTCAGTAAACACGACGCTATCCTACACTGTCCTGGTTAATGAGCACTTTGTACTTAAATGGAAAGTAAACTTCAATGCTTCCTTCTGATAAGGAAAATATAGTTTTAACATTTGGTAATTTCAAAATTTGAGAGATATGAATTGTCTGTCACATGTAGCTATCCCCATGAATCCCATCTCATGCACTTTAGTGTGGAAGAAATGTCAAATTACTGCTTCTTGAATCGAATGAAATCTGTGAGTCTCTGTCTCTGTAGGTGGGCAGAACTATCAATCTCCGCCGTTTGGGAGTAGTTTTCCCTTTCTGTACGTAGATCATGTAACAAATCCTCTTGTCTGTAGTCTTCCACGGTAAGCACTCTGTCCACACTTGCGTGGTTCCTTACCTAGGTAGTGAGGTGTCTCACATGCTAAGCTTAAAGGGAGGCTCCTTGCTGAGAGACTTTCCCTCGGTAGATCTTGCTGAGGGCCTGGCCCCTACTTGCTGATGAATGGTTCTGGGAATCAAGGCTGAGATCTGTACTATTTGTGGAACTCAGAGAGACGCACACCCTCTTGTCCATGTTGAGAACTCTCATTTCTCTAGTATCACCTATTCAGCACAAATTACTCCACGGGCTCAGAGTGTGAGGAGACAAGGGTTAGAGAAGGTTCTGTCATACAGGCATCTCCCTTGGGCCCTAAGCCAAAGAAACACAAGGGTTTAGCTGTTTTTGGAAGTCTCTGTGTGTGCCTATGTGTCAAGATTGATTATGCACAGACCCTGTGCTAATGCATGTGTGCAAGAGGGATTATGGAAGGCAAACAGAGACGTGAATAAACACAGCTTATAATCTTCACAAATAATTTGCTGTACTCATTTTACAGACAAGGAAACTCAGGCCTGAGATCGAGGCCAGCCTAGTCTCCATATAGAGTTCTAGGCCAGCTGGGACTGTCTCCAAAAACAACAACATCAACATCAACAACAACAACAACAAAATAAGTTAAAACAAGTAAATAGAAAACAAACCATGTGTGCTTGGCCACTCTTTTTTTTTTTTTTTTTTTTTTTTGTACAAATTTGACAGCTTGCAGAAACAGGGAAAGGAAGTTTCAAACAGGAACAATCCTGTTTCCATCCTTTCTTTGGAGGGAGGGGGAATCAAGTCCATGCAGAGGGACAGAGAGTGTGCTTAGAGGCTCCAAAGACAGAAAAATTGATGTGTTGAAGAACAGACGGGTGAGCTGTTAGCTCAAAGAGTAAAGGAGAGAACTGGGCTCAAAGATGCAGATCTTGTTTGTCCACTTTAGGGGACTGAAGTTTATAGTAAATGCTGTCAGACATCCAAGAAGGTGTTTGAGCTCTGGGAGCTGTTTGATGCTATTTGGAAGTACGGGCCAGCGTTTTCCAAAGATGGTCACACCATCTTTTATTCCATGCCATGTGCTCATCTTTGCGTGTAAAGCACATTCTCCTCTATCAAGAAATGGGGTTCGTGTTTTCTCACTGTATCGGAATGGAGCTGTAACTACTCTAGACCATAGAAAGAGATGCAGCTTCCACATGGATTTTGTAGGGTGTGTGTTGCATTGGTTACTTTTCTCACTGACAAAGAGCAACTTACAGGATATAGGATTTATTTTAGCTCATGCTTTGCTGGTACAGTTCATCATGACAGGGGCATGGTTGAGGTTGTGATGCCGGAGTGTGACGAGGCTCACTCACATCTCCATGGATCAGGAAGCAGGACAAGAATATAAATCTGAAGCTCTACTTCCACTTGCTTGACTTTACCTCCCAAGGGTTCCATAGCCTTCTATAACAGTGTCACCAGCGGGGGACCGAGTGTTCAAACACATGAACCTATGGGGGATGTTCTATATCCAAACCATGGAATCCAATCAGCATGCTATGTAAAGGCAGAGATACTACACAGAGAGGCCATGTGAGATGTTGGGAACCTGGTTTCAGCTAGCACTGTGGCCCCAGAGGCCAACAGCATTAACCCTAGGCTTACCGCTTACCAGTGGATGAGCCTTAAAACAATTCCAACTTCCAGATGTTGAGTCATCTCAAGACTTCTGTGATCCCAGCTGACTTTGCAAAACAGTGTCAAGTTTCCCTACTTCCAGGCCCATAGGCATCTGTAGCACAATAAAATGACTGGTGGTATTTTATGCCATTAGTTTTCAGGAAGGCGAGTTGAGAGACGTAGCAACAGAAAACCCAAAGTCTAGGTTCCTAAAACTCACTCCTACCAATTTTCATTCTTTTATTCTTTCTTAATTGAAATTTTGTGAATTTTATTTAATATATTTTATCATATTTATATTCCTTCCCCTGTCTTCATCCCCTTATTACCCCCCACCCAATTTCCTGTACTCATATACATATAATATATGCCTATAGCCATGTTTGTACCACTTACTGTCCTTCAGTGTGGGTTCATCCACTTGGGCCTGGTGAAAACTTATTTACTTTATATTTAGCCTATTTAAGACTCTCAAAGCCATACACAAGGGCCTATACCATCAATTCTATTGCAATAGCCTTAGTTTACAAAGTCAGTATGTTTACAGAACTTACAAATTCAAACTGTAACTTGACAAGGCATTTGATCAATATATTTTAAACCGGTATTTCATAATTTTATTTCTTTTCTCTTCAGAGATACTGGTACTTTAAGGGGAAGGAGTAAGAAAATACGGCTAGCCAAAATTACTTTCAGTACCTACAGAGGATTAAAATGGAAATGAAGAGTGAATATTATATACGAATCTAGTTTTACCTAGCTGCAAAAAACATTTTGTGATAAATGAACACCTGTTCACAAACCTGTCTCACAAACCCCAGCATGATTCACAGTTTAGTCTACATGTAGATTTGGTTACAACACTGCTTTCTTAATCATCATAACCTATTTTCTTGGAAACATATCCTTAATGACATAAGAGGAAGTGGTCAAATTTAAGGTTTCCCCAAGTTCTGGCAGAGAGTTGCTCTGTGGATTTTTCAGGTAGCCAAAGGTTTCCTTGCCCACCTATGGTCGGTTCCATCCTTCTTACCCTCAACCACAAGCAAGAAACTAACAAGAAGGGAAGCTAATTGTCTCTGATTTCTGTCCTGGTAATTCTCTGGCCTTTTAGACCTCTCATTTACAAAGATGAATGAAGTATAAACCCTGGGACCGTCTTTTTTCACACCCAAAAGGAGTGAGCACCCTCAAAGGTGAGAGCTACGGGCTCAGCTTTGGGCAGGATCCTCTGGTCCCACTGAAGCACTGTTTGACGTCAACACAATAGTCTTCTGGCTTAAAAATACTTTTCGTTTTTAAAAGCTCATCAAGTCTAACTGGCTTCTGCAATTCTACTTTCATGAAATAACTTGTGTGTCATAGGATTTTATTTTGTTAAGCAGATCTTCTTGAGCTTTTACACACTGTATGTATACAAAAAGGTTTCTGAATGCCCAAAGAGCCACTTTAAATGAAAAAGAATCCAGCTGACCACTGGCATTTTAGAGCATTTGCAGATGTCAGACCATCATACTGAACATTGTTCACAAGGATCTTGTTTAATTCTCCAAACAGTCCTATAAAATTGAACGTAAAATTGTCGGTTTTACAGATGAGGGTACCAAGGCTTGGGAACCTTTAGCAACCTGATCACAGTCACACAGATGAGTTTCTTCAAAGATGGGATCCAACCCAAGCCAAACAGATCCAAAGCCAGAAGTCAAGGGAATCTGCACTTGACTCTGATGTGGAGCCAAAGTTTGAGGAGGGACAGCTAGGACAGATGGCTAAAGTCTCCTAGCTTTCATTCAGTTCCAACCAGCCAGCACATCCATCACACCACAGCCAGCACAGTTTTGCAGCATGTCTGATCTCAGTTGATGCATGATAACCACTGCCTACAGTGTTTGCATTTTTTCTTCTTGACTGTCTGAATATTGTTGATCTTTCACTTTAAAAGAATCCTTTAAAAAGTGATTAGCATGTAAAGATACCCCAGTGAGCTTTGTAGTATAGTATAGTTTCTAACTCTAGTATAGTTCCTAAATTGAACTTGCTTAAAATGGAATGCCCAGTGATCACTGCATTAAAAATAGGGGCAGCCCAGGACTGGAGTTGGAAGATCAAGGCTGTGATCCATACTCAGCTCAAATTTACTGGGAAAATGGGAAACCTTGAGCAAGACTCCTCCCTGTCTGGGCTCCATTTTCCCATTTGTGAATGTAGTTAATGGCATAAAATAATGCTTTTAAGCTTTATAACTCAGTGGTGTTTACAGGGCAGCCTTTAGGTTGGGTGAAGAACAAGGGAAAAGTAACCAGTCTCAAGTTCCCTGTTCTCATGGAAAACAGAACAGTTCCCCTGCATGCACAGTGGGATTGACTCTAGTTGCATCATTGGGAGAAATAAACAAATGGTGCTTTTGCCCAGTTTCCAACACCTTCCCCTCTAGAGTTCCTGTCTTCTCATAATGCGCTTTAGCTTTTGTCTGATAGTCTTTACCCCCACCTTTCATGGTTTTTTGAGGGGTGTTAGGTCAAGGGTCCCAGACACTCTGGATCTAAGGGTAGCTCCAAGGCTCAATTCAGTGCAGATTCTCTGGGAACATGAGTTTAAAACATGGTTGGCAAGACAGAAAACACTGACTCAGATTCATACCCCCCCAGGAAGACACAAGAAAAGACCTGTGTTATGGACTGAATTTTCAATTCATCTTTGAGACTCTACCCAATCCCCATGTGAATATACAGGTGCTGCTTCATTTAGGATGAAGTTGTATCCCAGTAAAATGGAAAGCTAAAACTACCGTAGAACTACATTGACTAGTCCTAACCTACCAAATGTCACAGCATGGCAGGACTGTTCACTGCTAAAAGTATCAGTTGTTCATTTCAGTGACTACATGAATGACTGGGCACTGTGGGCTGGGCACTCAGCCATCACAAGAGACTAAATGTCCACATAGCTAGGAAAATATTAACTCCAAGTATGGTTTCTACTGAACAAGCATTACTTTCATGTCATTATGAAACCAAACCATAAGTCTGGACTGTCTATATTTGGGGTCTTTAGGGAGATAATTAAGGTTAAATGAGTGTATAGAATGAGGAACAAATCGAGAAGGACTGTTGGACTATGAGAAGAGGAAGAGACATCAAAGTGAATGTGCACAGAAGAAAGGCCATTATGAAGATTCAGAGAGGGAGTGCTTTTTAATTCCAAAAGAGAGGCCTTGCCGGAAACCAACCCTGCCAGTCCTTGATCATCCACTTCCAGCCTCCGCAACTGTCAGAAGATGGACTCTTTCTGCCTGCAGTATTGTGGACATAAGCCAGACTAACACATCTAGGCAAAAGGATCTGGGCCTTCAATGTCCAGACCTGCCCTTTCTAAAGTCATCTGTGTTAACTTCCTTTGGGATCTGTCAAATAAATTGGCATATTTTATAGAGTGAGGTCTTGTCGATTAAAACAAACAAACCTGGCATAGCACTTCTTAGAAGTGAAATAAGCAAAACCATGGCTAACTGGTCACTAAAACCTACACCCTGCTGGGTCGTCCTTGTTTTAATGTTACCTTCATCCTAGAATCAAACATTGTTCCTCTGCCACTGCAAACCCTCAGATTCAGCTCAAATGGAAGAAAGAGAAGCAAATGTAGGAATCTAGCATTTATCCTGCATGTGTCTAAATAGCTGAAAATCTAGGGAAGCAAAAATTTCAGTCTTTAGAATTGCTATAAGAATGTAATAATACCGATGTCTAAGGAAGTTAAAAAAGAGCTTTGGTGACAAGCGCACAGAGCTCACACAACTGCTGCCGACTAGTGCTTAGGCCTCCCGAGTGCTGGGATTAAAGGCATGTGCCACCGTGCCCTCCACATGTATGTTTTTTTTTTAATATTTATTTTTATTTTATGTGAACCTGGGATTAAAGGCATGTGCCACCGTGCCCTCCACATGTATGTTTTTTTTTAAATATTTATTTTTATTTTATGTGAATGAGTGTATTGCCTGCATGTATGTAAGTGCACCTGTGCCATGTGATGCCCTCAGAAGTCAGAAAGGCGCATCAGATCCCATGGAGCTGGAGTTACAAATGGTGGTCAGCTACCATGTGGGTGCTGGGAATCAAACCCAGGTCTTCTGCAAGAGCAGCCAGTGCCTTTAACCACTGAGCCGTCTCTCTGGCCCTGAATGTATTTTTTTTAGTTGTATATTCTCTGAACCTCTGAGCTGTGGATCCTAAAAGCAAGATAGGGAGACTTTTCAAAGGCTGAACATGATCATTCCCTTATAGTCTTCCCATGATTGTGCAGCAAGAGGAGAGAAATGAGGGTCACAGTCCCTGGCCACCTCCATGTCATCAGATACTGAGTGCCTATCTGATTTGGGAGATGCCAGGCCCCATAGGCCGCTCTTTGTTTTATGTTTGAGATAGAAGGGCCACTGTAACCGGAACTCAAATGCCTCTGCCTTGCCAGTGAGTGCTCATGTTGGTAAAAGAGGTCCCATTGTACAGAGATGGAGACTTCCATGGATGCCTCTTTATCTCGTAGAGAATACCTGGGGTCAGAGAGAAGACCAATTACCTGCGGATGTTGCCAGTGCATTTCTTAACTGGATGTAATACTACTGCTCTAAACATTTAAACCCTTGCCTCAAGCAACAACCTTAAGACTGACAAATTACTTTTCTCAAAAGAAACACATTCCTATAATTCAGACATTGGGAAAATTTTTGAGAGCAAATATTTTCAGTTTTGTTAACCTGCAGAGCAGTGAATCTATTCTCAGCTGCCATGGAAGGGGAGGGTGTGACTGCATCATAGTGAAACTCCATCGAAATCTGTCCACATTTCACGTAATGTCCATATAACGTGTGATAAAAATTTTACTTCCTCAACAATTTAAAAGTAAAACTCTATCTTATTCTGTACACACACACATAGGCAACGAGTCCAGGTTTAGCATACTGGCCTTAGTGACTTAATTTATGGCCGTGACATAGTCAGTAGCTTCTAGTTTCACTTCAATCACAAGAGAAAATAACGGGGGGAGTGAATTCAGTGGACACCCTCCTTTGAGGCACACGTCTGGGCACGTTTATGTTTTAGGTCTTAATTTTGTCTAGTTCTCACATAGTTTCAGATTAATTTAAGTGTGTATGGTACTTTGGCAGCAGTTTAGAATCTCTATATATGTTAGCATATTATTTAAGGTCAATACGGGAGAAACGCTGAGTTTATTCATTTGTTCAAACTACCGAGAAATACAATCCTTGACTGAAAGAAATACAACGTGGAGTGTGCTCACCACTTCCTCTTCCTCCTCCCACCTCTCTCCCTGCTTGACTTGCTCTTCGTTCTGCAGAATGGCAGTTGGTATAGGTCAACTCTGGACCAAGCCCAGGAACTAAAGACCAAAGAGAAGTTGAGAAGTTAGTGTAAGTGAGATACGGTTTATCTTTGCCTTCTCCATAGCATGAGGGTCAGCCTTCCCTGCTGTGCTGGTGCAGGGGTTGCCCAGTGGTAAGATTTGGGGCAACTTTGTGCAGGGGACCCCTGTGAAGGAGAGACATCTGGACAGCAGAGGAGGCTGGAAACTTTGGTGCTCTCCCAGCGTAGAGAAACCACCTTTACATGACTTGAGGCAAATTGAATTCGTCTTTCCACATCCTAATTTCTTTTGTTTAATGTATATTTTTATTGAATTTTTTGTGCAGTTCATACAATAAATTGTAATCATATTTAGACCCCCCATCTGCATTTCCCCATAGTCAAGCTTTTGTACCTAGATGTCCCTCCCTGCAAGTTCATCGACTGGAGTCTCATCAGTTTCTCTACCTTCACTCCCTTAAAGAAGATCAGCTCTCCCTCACCCAGCAGTAGTTTCTAATAGTTTCTCCGCTAAGGTTGAGACCTGCATTTCCCCAGTTCTATGCTGGGTTTTTGTCTGGTGCATTTGCGTTTACCACCATCTACCTGTAGTTAGGAAAGCATGCTAAACACCAGAATCCATAGTCCATAGTTTTGTGAAGTTTAACTTTATAATATTTAAGAGAAATGCAGGTTCAATCCCTTCAGAGAATCTGACTGAAGACAGCTGAACTGGCAGTGAAATTCTTTCCAAGGAGGGGGCTTCACCTTGATTCTGAGTGCCATTTGGGAGTGCTTTTTGCTGAGTGAACCCCAGCCAAATAACACAGAGCGAGAGAGGGGTGATCCTCACTCATTGTGCACCTGCTAGATGTTAAGTACTTCCCAGCTGTTCCACATGCATTTTTCCAGTTAGTCTTCTCTCCAACAGTCATCATATTAAACAGAAAATTAAAAGAATTCTCTTTTAATAGCTGAGCACTGAGCAGGGAGCTTAGTGTCAGGATGAGAGTGTAAAGGGAGCAATTAAGAGCTCTTGGCTCAGCAGTGAAATGCTAGTGTTTACTTTATCCATGAAAAACTTTCTAGCAGCCGTTTCGGTCCAAAGAAACCACTAGCTAGCCCATGTGGCTTCAATTTAGATCCTTCGTGTATTAGAAACGATAATGGAAAAGAATGAAATAGGACTGACACAGAGGGGAGGCCTGGAACTGGTGGGTGGAGTTGGTGCTTATCTACATTTACTTGCCCAGGGAAAGATTCCTGAGGTTATAAATTAATGGCTTGGAAGTGCAGGCTCGGGAAAACTAGCGGAGGGACTCCACCTATGATAGCCACTTTGTTTTGTTTGCAGAGGTCTCAAAAGCCAGATGGTAGCAATAGCCATAATCAAATGCAAGAGCAAGGTGGAGGTTGCTTCCAAACTGGGAAGGCTCTGGTGTGTCCCTGAAGAGAGCAAGCGGTAGAGGGAGAGGGAAGAGAGAGCCAATATCCATCTCATTATCAACTCTGCCTTTGTCACTCACAGTTTCCTCAAAATCAGTGTTTCTTACCTTCTTGATGAACAGGTTCAGTCTTGGTTTAGTCTGGACACTAACTTTACTGTAGAATGAAGAGGGCGAATTTTCATCTCTTTAGTTCACCTTTTTTTCTCTAGTTTTTCTGACATCCGTTAAAAAACATCCACCTAATTACTAGAGGTGAAACTTGAGAAATAGCTTTGATTTCTTCCTGACTTATCCAAATTCATAAAACAAAATTTGCTGAGCCTTTGCCATGTATTTGACTTTTTCCACATTGTGAGGAATTCATGGAAATCTGTCCATTCTAGGACCGAGAGTCAGATAGTGAGGAACGACAGAGTGATGAAAAGCTGCTTGGCGCACAGACGCAGAAAGGACTTTAGGGATTGCTGTGTGGGGTATGAAATTCATAAGAACTTGGCTTGTTGATATATTTGAGCAAAGATTCAAAGAGTTGAAGCGGTAAACTATGAGGACACTAAATATCCCTGTGGATATCAGTTTGGACGGAGGGAACAGAAAAGCTGACAGAAAACTTGTGTGTTCAAGGAACAGGGAGAGTCAGAAAGATTAGATACAGAGATGGGGGCGGGTAAAGGAGAGAATGGGGCAGAGGGAGCAGCAGATTCTGCAGTCCTTGGCACCTGAGAAGAGATTTAAACAGAGAAATGGCACAAGATGTTCTGGCACGTCTATGTCAACCTATTTCCCAAGCATACCCATGACTCCTCATTTCTCCTACTGGCACGGGTGTCTAAGCCACAGCCATCTCTTACTCAGCTTTTTGAACACTTCATACTTGACTTTCACATTTATTTCATTTAGGCTCCCAAAACTGTTTTCTACCAGGACTCACACTGATTAGGTTTTTCAGTGAGTTCCCAACTGCACGTTGAATAAAATCCAAGGCCTTGTTCAGAGCTGTTTCAATCTTGAGCGCCTCCTCGCCATCTCTCTAATACTGACTGTGGGAATGACTTTTATAAATAAACATCATCTGGACTAATGACTTTTAATTAAGCCCAGCAAAACCATGTGCTCTTGTGTCTTGTGACCTGGGTACCTGCTCTTGTTTCCTGGGAATGTCAATTTGGTATTCCATCCCAAAAGATAATGAATAAATGTGGGTAATGCTTGAGAAGTAATATATCAAAGTACTGAAAGCAAGCACATCCATCTCCCTTGCACACAGTGGAGATTGGGAAGGATGTGTGACCTTGGGTCAACGAGAAATTCTAGAACCCAGGATAAAAAGGCTAAATGGTCTCTTAAGATTAAGGTGGAGCCAAGCTTGTACTTCTCCAATTGAAGCTGAAGAAATAATTTTGAATAAAATTATGGGTGGGGCCAGGCTTGAGGACCTGGTTCCAGGGATGCGGTTCCAAGACATTCCAGGAGACAGAAAGTTCTAAGAACTATCTAGGGGAGTGAGGGGCCAGAAGCCCACTCTTAAAAACTAAATTAAGAGTTAGGCTATTTGGAGGGACTCCAGATAGACTGGTAGGCCCCAGGGGATGAACTTGCACTGAGGGACACTAACTTGACATGATAGGCTTTAACACAAATGACAGAAAGTATAAATTCCAGTGTGGTGTGGGGGAGGGGGACTATGGGAGGGTGCCAATGAGGAAGAGGGTATAAAGATGATTAAGATTGATTCAGATGTTCTGTATGAAACACACACACACACACACACACACACACACACACAAATTGGTTACTAGGATCTATGAGTAAGTTGTATGATTAACAAAGGACCATAATTTTATAAGCTGTTTTAAAATCCTCCTAAAGGAAAGAAAGGGCAGCAGGTATAATGTGAATATTTGAAATGATGACATTCTTTTACTTTGTGAAATGATATTTTTAGTGTATTCATGTCTCCTCTAATTGTTGCTGCATTTATTTTAGTTTCCATGGAAACCTAAAGAGGGATGTTCCCTAATTTCCCCACCTCTCTGGGCTTCAGCAAAGGAAAAGGACCGTGAGAAAATCCTTAGGAGCTGCTGTAGAAGCGGTGAACCATGTGGCTCAGGCCTCAGTGTCAGTTAGGGACCCTCTGTGTCAGGTATGTGCTCGGCACTGTGGAGAAGGAGGTGAGTGGAAGACAGCTCATCATGAGGGAGAGGGCCTCAGTTGTAGGAAATGGGTCATTTCTGTACAGTGTGATGAGCATTAGAGAGAGAGGTCCAGAAAGCTTTCTGGAGAGACTGTGCCTAAATCATATTTGAAAATTGTCTAGGAATTAGCCAGATAAGCGAAGGGAAGAAAGGTGCGGTTAGTTATGTTCCTGTTTCAATTTAAAGGATGAAGAAAGGTTGAGACAGAAAAGGAGAAAAAACCATGAGAATAAAACCTCAGAAAAGTAAGAAAGAAGCAAACAGAGCAAAATCCACACACTCTCCGTTGTTTGTTTCCATTCATGATGGATTGTTAGTCTAGCTAATGACGACGGAACTGTGAAAGAAGAGAAGGTTCTTACATCTTTGTGACTGCATTTTCCCAAGTAGGAGGGGTCTCATCGAGAGATTCCTCAGGGTGTTGTGTTCTGGGTTCAGAGGGCAATGGAAGTGGTGTGTCCAGAGTAATGGAGAAAGTCTGGCCATGGGCCTAAATGCATTGGGCCTAATAAGGACCCTAATGGTGCCCACAGGTTGACTGGCTGACTTAGTAATGGTGCTTTCATGACCAGAACACAATCATGTAATCTACAGTCATTCCAAATAACCCAGATCCTAAGTGTTTCTTAACAGCTGGACGGGGACTATCACTTCCAGGAACATCTGAACTCTTTATGCTTGTCCCTACCTGCATTTCAGTCTGCATGTGTGTGTCTCCTTCCTGCCCCCACATGCATCTCAGTCTGCGTGTGTGTGTGTGTGTGTGTGTGTGTGTGTGTGTCTGTGTCTGTGTGTCTGTGTGTGTGTCTGTGTGTCTGTGTCCCTGGGACCCAACTGTGGTACAGACAGAATCTTAGAATGAGAACCAGAAAGAAATTAGGTCGGCTGGTGCAATGTTCTCAGTTAGAGATCTGAGGCCACGCTTGTCAGTCCTGGGAACTGTCTGGCAGGTAAGGCAGGAAGTTCATATTTTAATAGTTAAACTCCATGAATGAGACTCAAAATCGAATTTCCTTCTATTGACTTCCCAGAAGAATGAAAATATATTCATCTTTCCATTATACTTATCGAAAGACAGAAGCAATGGGTCTGAAATGTGTCATCATTTTGCATTCTCATTCCCAAGGTCTAGGTATCACAAGTAGATGCAATTAGAGGGAATAGTTTCCACTGTGATAGAATCTTCACTGTGTCACATTGGAGTCACAATGCCACCTTAAAGAGTATCTTTCAGGAATCCAGAATGCAATTTTCCCTTCTATTTTTATGATCAAAATATAGTAACAACATTTAAAAAAAATTGTCTTCCTTGTTGGTATTTTTACTGATTCCCTAACTACACAAAATAACTAAGTGTGTGATGTGGAACCAAATTATGTGGCATCATCTGGCTGCTTATTCTTGACGACGTCTGCCAAGTTAAAAGCTATGTTTTGCAAAGCTAAATCTATAAAGAAGTTAAAATAAATAATCCTAATGACAAGGTCCCTGGCGCTGAGCCCTGCAGTGGATGCTTCATCTTCCTCACACCTGGCAGCAGTCTCCAGCTGAGATCGCCCTCTGTTTCCAGTTTCCAGGTGACTTGGAGCAGAGGTCAGGCTCTTGGGCAAATGAGGGAGCCAGGATCCAAGCCCAGGTATGAAAGGATGAAAGTCCGAGGTCTTCATCTGTCTGTTATACTTGTCAAAAGACAGAACCATTGGATCTGAAATGTGTTGTCATTGGCATTCACATTCCCAAGGTCTAGGTGTCACAGGTGGATTCGATAGAAGGAACACTTTCCATTGTGGTAGACAGCTCCAGTAAGTGTTCATCACCAGGCTCTTTCCTCCTGGCTATGAGGAGGTTTGTTAAATGGCATGGCTAGGGAAGATCAACCAAAGAGCATCTCTGTCAATTTAGTGTTCCATCAGTTCCTGACCTGCAATTCTGCTAAGTCCTTCTTTCCACTCAGGCTATGTCAGTTCAGAATGTTTATGGCTTCTTAGAGCTAAGAGCAGCTAAGTTAGTCCTTCCTTAGGTCACATGGTGCTCTCTCTCTCTCTCTCTCTCTCTCTCTCTCTCCTCTCCCTCTCTCCCTCTCTCCTCTACCATCATGATTTGCTTCTTTTTTCCACAATTCATTTCCAGTGTCTTTTGGGTTCAGCTGATAACATAACATTCCTTATTATTGTAATGATAGTTATAACTCCTATTCATTAGCTTCTAATTCTTGTTATGAATAAGATGACAATGTTAATTTATGTGCATTTTAATTAGATATATAACCATTATGTAATTTTTCTGCCCCTCTTATAGGTCCATGAGGAAACAGAGCTGGTGGTAAGAACCATCTTTTAAAGGTAAGTTGTTTTCTGCAACTCTTTTTTTTTAAATTTTTATTTTTATGTGTATGAGTGTATTGCCTGCATGTAGGTAAGTGCACCCATGTCGTGTCATACAGTGCCTGCGGAGGACAGAAGAGGCCGTCAGATACCCTGGAACTGGAGTTATGGACAGTTGTTAGCTGCCATGTGGGTGCTTGGATTCGAACCTGGGTCTTCTGCAAGAACAACCAGTGTTCTTAACCACTGAGCCATCTCTCCAGCCCCCATTTTCTGCAACTCTTTTGTGGATACAACATAGATTCTTAATGATGGTGCTCTAAGAAAGATTTCAGGCTTGGTGCCCGTTCTCACTACATCAGCACTGCAAACAGTTCTTTTATCTCTGTTTCTAGTCAAAGCTTTAACCCAAGATCTAAATGCTTAACTTTAGAGAGATTGTCAAGCATTTCTTCTGGATATATTTTGGCTAAAGAAAATTGAAAGTTTCCAACTGAGCTGATTTTTCTAGGGCTATGCTTGTTGATTATAGTGGCAGCCACATGTGGCTCTGAGGCACAAGAAATGCAGCTAGTCTGAATTGCAATGTGTTGTAATAGACATGCTACTTTGAAGAGTTAATGTAAGGAAAAGGACTGTACTGATGGTGGTGCATCCTGCCACGTTATGTGCATTATGTCATTTGCTTTTCATGGTGCAGAGACTTGTGCAAGCTAAGAAAGCATTCTACCACTGACCCTCCAGCCCATGGCATTTCTCCTCTCTTGAAGTCCTTTGGGGTAGAGACTATACTTCTGCCTTTTAGGGATGAGGTATGCAGCAGGGAAGTATCTGCTCAGCGCTGCATAGGTAGCACCTTAGATGTTCCAGATGGCCTCATTTCCCGCAAATGATGAGACACACAAATACTTCCCAAGGTACTGATGCCATGTATGTGGGTCCCTGGCTTCTTCTCTCACACACAGAGTCCACCTTTCTCTGGTAGCCATAGTACCATAGCCTTATAAATATGCTAAATACCAATGTGGATCTCATTTTCTCTTTGAAATAAAACGAGGCACAATTTAATGGAAAAGTCATTTGTCTGGAATAGGGGCCTCTAAAATTACAGCAAAAATCTGATTTCTAAACTACAAAGGCAGAGGAAAGTGCTAAAATGTGAAGTTCTGTGATAGAAGAGGATTTCCATTCTGCCTAAAGCACCACTCCTGAACACTCTCCCTCTCCCCCTCCAACCAGGCACACACACACTCAGTACAGTTGCACATCAGGCACAATCTCAAAACTTGAAACTTACATATGGGCAAAAAGTAGTGGGTAAGGTTGGAGAGATGGCTCAGCAGTTAAGAGTACTGGCTCCCCCTGCTCAGGACCCAGGTTCTATTCCCAGAATGCACACGGCAGCTAACAACCATCTATAAACAATAAGTTCCAGGGGGATCCAATGCCCTCTTCTGACCTCTGCAGGCATTGCACGACACAGGTGCATTTACATGCATGCAGGCAATACACTCATACACATAAAGTAAAAATAAGAAATACTAAAAAGTACCATGTAAACAAATCTTATAAAGGATAACACTGGAAACAATTTTGTCATTTCAGAATAAATCCAACTGAGCCAATTCTAACTCAGATGGATTCTTGTTTCTGGAATTGAATTGAGCATCCATGATATTGTTGGTTTGTACTTAGGAGTTTCTTATATAAAAGGCCCGTTACCTGAGACTCTAAACTCACACTCAGCACAGTAAGATGCTCATTTCAGGAGAGGCACCTGAAAACTGGATCGAAGGCAGCACATGTTCCTCCATGTGCTAGCAGGATCGCAGTGTTCCCTGTCTGCAGTACATCAAAGAATTGCTCCTGTAATTTAGTTAGATTTTCTCTCTATGTGGTTTTCAACATATATAATTGAATTATCCAAATTATAAAATATATACATTACCTCTCTGTCTCCCAACCCCCTTGGTAAGTAATATTCATTTAAGAAGCTATTGCAAATGAAATCTTCAATGAAGAGCTTTTTGTCCTGGTACGATATGGAACATTTGCCTTTGATGATCTTGAGTTCATGTGTTCACTCACCTATTTTTAGAACACTACCGACTATCTTCTATGCTCAGATGCTGTTTGTCTCAGGTGCTTAGGAACCAGAAATAAATTAGGAGACTATCCCTATCTTTAAACCACTTAAAAAAAATTTTAGAGGGTTTGCTCATCACAGGTAAGTGGATAGAACTGGAAAACATTTACACTGAGTGAGGCACCTGGAAAGACAAGCACCATGTGTTTTCTTTTATTGTTGATCCTAGCACTGAATCTTTAGAAGCAACTGTATAACCTCCAATAATCACAGAAGTCCAAAAACTAGAAAGATGGGGGAAGGAGATGAGAGGGGGACAGTTGGAAGAAGGTGCTATCAAGGGGGAAATGGGAAAAATGGGAAGACTTTAACTAGGGAGCAGGCAGGGAGGGTGACGCAGAATTACATAAATGTATTATATAAATATATACATATTATATAATATGTTCATATTAAATGGAGCTATGCCACATGGGGTAAAAGAAGCTTAGACTATCTAACATACCCCCAGTGCCAGGCATGGGAAACCTCCCTTTGAGTTATTGCTCAAGGTAGTTAAAGAGACTCCCCAAACAATATAGGCTGTTTGCTATAGCCCTTGTTGCTGCCCAGAACTTGAAGATAAGACATTGCTGAAGACACCATATACTTTGAATACAGGACTTGGAGGAATCAAGCTGAGACTGGCCTGGAAGCCTCCTCCCTGTGGGCTAGCTCTTATAGTATTGGAGGTGCTGAGCCCCGACTGATGACATCTGAAATTCAACCTCTGTACCTAAAGCTGATGGAACATCATAGAAGAGAGGGTGGAAAGATTATGTTTGTTTGTTTGTTTGTTTGTTTTTCTTTGGCTTTCTTTTTTATGTAGCCCTGGAGCAGGCAGAAAGATCATAAGAACCAGAGGCCCAGGACACCTGCTTCTAGATAGTGTCTTTCAGATACTCAAGGGAAGCTGCACCCATGAAACATCAACAATATAGTTGCCTAAACGAGACCTGCATAATGACACCCCCAGTTGACATACGAATGTAGAGGGGAGAATGTAGAGAAGGGGAGAATCAATTTTTTCCTGATGGAACATCTAACCCCAAGTGGTCAGCCCTAAGCACATTCGTATTCTAGCACCACTAAATGGACTCAGTATGTTTTTTATATATGTATGCATATTTATATATGAAACAATAATAACTAAAGAAGAGATCAGGAAACTGCTAGGGAGGGGGGATGAGGAGAAGTTGGAGTCCGAGAGGGAGGAAGGGAAAAGTTTTAAATAAATAAATACCAATGGAAGGAAAACAATTGAAAGGGTAAAAAAGGCAACCTATAGAATGGAAAAAAAAATCTTTGGCAGCTGTTCATCTAATAGAGATTAATGTCCAGCATACATAAAGAAGTCAAAAAAAATAAACACCAAATAATGAACAATCCGATAATAATGGATGAATGAACTGAATAAGTTTCAAATGAAGAGATACAGATAGCCAACAAGTACATGAAAAGTGTCCAGTATATTTAGCTGTTGGGAAAATGCAAATCAAAACTACACTATGATTCCATCTTGCCCAGTTCAAGAAAAAACAGCAACACAGTATTGATAGGGATGTGGCAAAAAGGGAAGCTTGCACACTAGATAAGAATATATCTTAAGCCACTATAAACATTTACATGGAGGTTCCTGAAAACACTAACAACAGAGTGCACATATGATCTGGGTGTGTAACTGAAGGACTCAAAGGAGCATAACACAGATACCTGCAACATCATGCTTACTGCAACACTATTCTCAATAGCTGGCTCATAAATTCAGTCTAGCTACCAACCAATGGATGACTGGATCCGGAATGTGGCATAGTCAAGTTTGCATGTGAACCTGTGTGTGGAAACCAGAGGACAACTTCAGGTGTCATTCCTCAGAACACCATTCACCTTGATTTTAGAGACAGGATTACTAAAACTTGCCCTAAAGCTTGCCAAGTAGGCCAGGCAGCCTGGCCATTGAGCTCCAGGGATCTGCCTGTCTCTATGTTCCCAGTGCTGGGATTGCTAGCATGTGCCACCCCAGCTGTATTCTCGAAGTGGGGACTGGGGATCAAACTCAGGTCTCCGTGCTGACATATTGTATCAGTCACTTTTCTGTTGCTGTGATAGAAACACTGACCAAAATAACTTACAAAAGGAAGAGTTTATTTGAGCTTACAGGTCCAGGGGAATTACAGTCCGTCATGGCGGGGAGGCATGGTGGCAGGAGGTGGTTGGAACAGGAGCAGAAAGCAGAGAGTGCACATCTTCAAGCTGACACAGGAAACCAGAGAGCAACTGGAGATCCAGCAAGGCTTAAAAACTCTCTAAGCCCACCCCCAGTGACGTGCTTCCTCCAGGATAGCCACACCTTCTAAAACCTCCCAAAACAGCACCACCATCTGGGGACAAAATGCCCAAATACTTGGAGCCTATTTGGGACATTTTCATTCAAACCATCACATTCCACCCCCTGACCCCATAGGCTCATAACCATATAAAATGCAAAATGCATTTAGTACAAACTTAAAAGTCCTCATAGTCACTATCACTCTCAATACTATTCAAAAGTCCATAGTCCAAAGTCTCTTCTGAGACTCAGGGAAATATCTTAACTGTAAGTCCCTCTAAAATCAAAAGACAAATTACATACTCCCAACATACAGTGGAACCGAATACACATTACCATTCCAAAAGGGAGGAAGAGAAGCATAGTAAGGAAATACCAGACCAAAACAAGACCAAAAGCCAGCAGGACAAAGACCAAATCCAGTAGCTCCATCTCCGACTTCTGGGACTTCATTTCCTAAGGGCTTAGATGGCTCAGCCTCTCCAGCTTTGCTTCGTGCGACACACATCTCTCTGTACGCAGGTCTTCTTGGTAGAAGCCTCACAGCTCTGGCATCATGAATGTCTTCTTGGGGTCCCATTGCCAACCAGGCTTCACCTTCAGAGCTTCACACAATGGCCCTGACTCTATGCAGGGGTACACCTGCTGCACACTGCCTGGCCTCAGTGGCTCTCTGAAACCTTGGAGGAAGAACTGATTACCCTTCACTCTTGCATCTTTCATGCCTCTAAAGCCAGCACAAGGTGAACGACATTGCCAAGTTTGACTGCAAGTTTTTGATGGAGTCCAGCCTGCTTTATCCATTTTAGAAGGTTTTCTCTTCAGAGGTCCTTGCAGCATTTTGCTTTCACAAGTTGAAGGCTTAGCTGGGTGTGGTCTTGCCCTGGAGGCACTCTCTCCAATGTTTAAGTCGGAATCTCTAGGCCCCTCCTTATAAAAAGGATCTTCTCCAGCACATGCCAGGGCCCCAACATTAATCTTCCTAGTGCTCTTTTTCAATCCATCCTGTACATTCTGTATTTCTTTCTGCCCCATTTTCTCTTTTGCACTGTAAATCTGTATAATATTCACCATTAATAGCCACACACCATTTCTGTTATGCCATCTTGAAATTTCTTCTGCCAAAGAAATTAGTCCATTGCTTTTCAACTTAGCAAACTTTTTGACTGTGGACAGACTCCAGCCAGACTCTTTGCCAAAATATCCCAATTGCTTAAGTCCTTATTTCCCTCTGGAACTACATTGTTCTCAGCACTTCTTTCTTCCAGGTCCCTACTACAATGGCCTGTTAAGCTCTGCTTACAACAATCAACTGCTTTTCTAGCCCAAGCTTCCAAAGTCTTTCATGTTCTTCTAAAACCCCCACATGGTCAGGTTCTTCATGGCCAAGAGTCCATTCTCTGGTACCAATTACTGTGCTAGTTACTTTTCTATTGCTGTGATAGAAACACTGACCCAAGCAACCTATAAAAGGAAGAGTTCATTTGAGCTTGTGGTTCCAGGGGAATTACAGTCCATCATGGTGGGGAGGCATGGTGGCAGGAGGTGGTTGGAACAGGAGCAGAAAGTAGAGAGCTCACATCTTCAAGCAGATGCAGGAAACAAGAGAGCAACTGGAGATCTGGCAAGGCTTAAAAACTCTCTAATCCACTCCTAGTGACATGCTTCCTCCCAGATAGCCACACCTTCTAAGACCTCCCAAAACAGCGCCACTATCTGGGGACAAAATGCCCAAATACTTGGAGCCTATGGGGGACATTTTCTTTCAAACCACCACACGCATCAAGCACTTTACTAACAGGGCTATCTCCCTGGCCCCACAATGAAATATTACTCAGCCATTAAGAACAAAATTATGTCATAGATGGAACTAGAGATCATGATGTTGACAGAGACATGCTGAACTCAGAAAGAATATTAGGAAAAGGAAACTCAAGGAATAAGAAGAGGACCAGCAAGAGGGGTGGAAGGTGATTATGGACAACGGAGGAAGTAGATATGACTAGAGAACTTTATATATACGTATGAAAATAAAGTAATAAAAGCACTTTATTCTGTATAATTAATATGTAGTAATAAAAAGAAAATAATAAGGAAAAAAAGAATGGAGCCAAGGAAATGTATTTGGCTTAAGAAGAACTAGTGAATGTTCTGTTACAGAAATGAATGAGTTAATGGAGAGGCTTTACTTATTTTTTAGCTGTGTCCAATAAATTATCTCAGTAAAAGTAAATTCTCACTTCAATTTCTTTCTTTCCTTCCTTCCTTCCTTCCTTCCTTCCTTCCTTCCTTCCTTCCTTCCTTCCTTCCTTATTGGTTTTTGAGACAGGTTCTCACCGTGTTGCCCTGGTTGGCCTGGATCTCACTATGTAGACCAAGCTGGACTCAAATTGACAGAGATCTGCCTGCCTCTGCCTCCTGAGCATTGGGATTACAAATGTGTGCTACCATGCCTGACCTACTTCAACTTTAAACAAAATCAATGAGAAATTTCTCAGAAATATCATGAGTATTGTCCCCAGTGTGGCAACTGATTAGTTTTAACTAACTTACTGCCATTTAAAGTTATTTACTGTTGTTATTAGGAAAGGGTGGGGTGGTTCAGGGGAAAGGATGGGCTCACACAGTAGCTGGTGTGTCACGGGTGAAACAAGCATCCGTGTTGGAGGAGGCATGGTGCAGAGTCTCTGGATACCTGAGTGGAAAAGAGTTAGAGGCTGAAATGGTAAATGATTGCTATCTGGCTCTTCAGACGTTTCCGTTTTGCACCGTTTGGACAAAACCAGACTAGAGATCTAGCCTCTTAGGGAAGCACTGTGAGCATCACCCTGGAATTGTGCTCCTTTGCATGTTCACTGTGTGTCTTTCCAAGTTTTGAAACCAGTGATCTTATTTAGCTATCTCATTTTTAAAAACTACAAGCTAATGCCCAGATCAGGGACATTAATTTCCCATTTTATTTACCACACAAATGTCTACATTTTGCTTTGTTTCATTTCTCTGATTATCATGACTTTATCTTTAGGCGCTAACTGGCTAATTCATTTCAAAGGCACCTTTTATTTCATATTCCTAATCTGATAGTTATAACATGTACTGGTGCCAACATGAGGGACACCTTATCAACTTTGTACTTTCTCTGTTTTCTCCTCTGGAGATACTTTATGACCCAGACAGCCTTCTGGATCAAAAAGATACTGGAAGTTGTAAAACATACACAAAGCCAGCTTTGTTATCCCCCAAGCTAGCAGAAGGGCACTCGCGCTGAGCATACACCACTGTGCCTTAGCTTTGGCTTCTGTTTCCTCCACTCCGCTCTCTTGCCCGCCCACTGGAGGAGGGGCGGGAGATGCCAGAGCAAGACCTGGATGCCTAGAGGAGAGAGTCCATGCTGGAGACAGAGTCCAATCTTTTTAGAGTGTGCAGAGAACAGTCTGCTTTAGCCAGTTTCTTCTCAGCCATATCTGTTAACTCTGAGCCTTGAGAGGACTACTATGTGGCCAACCCAGTATGCTTTGGGAGTCAGGATAGTTCAGGTCCCATGACTCTGAGATCAGCTGTGGTCACATTCCCCATTCCTCAGCACAGCAGACATCAAATGGAGTTATCAAACCCTCACATTATCAATGTCCAGCTTTTCTTTGATAGTTATAATACGTAATAAACAGTTAAAATAAATTTTATTCTTTTTTTCTGATTTATGATGCAGAAAAAATGGATGCCAATGTTTTATGAAGGGACTCCTTCATTTAACATTTAATCTGGTACTGAAGGCATTTCTAGTAAGTGTGCTATTAGGCATTCTACTTCTTTCTCTTGATAATTTGAATATTTCTCTGTGTTATTTAAATCATGTATGACACTGCATTTAGATATCTATATATGTAAGCACGTTCATGTACTAATACCTTCCAATGTCTTCATTCATAATGTAAAATTACTTGTAGCTAGAGAACCATTCAGGAATTCTATACATTTTTCACCCATTTGTGGGAGCCCTAGAGCTACTACAAACAACATTTCAATTTTTCCCCTCCTTCATTTAGGGATTCTCTTTGACTAATTATATTTTTGTATGTTCTTTTTTATTGTTTGAGAATTTCATAAATGCACATAAGGTGTTTTGATCAAATCTGCCCTCTGTTCCCGTGTCTCTAATTCTGTCTCTGTTTCCCTAACCTTATTCTCTCCCAATTTCATGTGTTCTCTTTTAAACCCATTGAGTTCACTTAGTGCTGTTAGCATGTGTGTAGGTGTAGGACCATCCACTGGAATTGGGTAGCCTTTCAGGGTCCACATTCCTGAAGAAAATTGATTTCTCCTTCTCCCAGCAGCCATCAATCACCAATAGCTTTTCAGCTAGAAGTGGTACTTTGTGGCACCCTCCCTCACCCATGCTGGGATTTTGTCTGGCTTAATTTCCTGTAGGTCTTGAACATGCAGTCACAGCTTCTGTGAATTCAACTGTGTGTGTAACTGCCCTCTTCTGTCCAGAAAACACTGTTTCACTGCAGTCATCTACTACCTCAGGGTCTTACAATCTTTCTGCTCCCTTTGGAAATTTTTCCTGAGTCTTGGGAAGAGGAGGTGGGATATAGATGTCCAGTTTAGGAAAGAGCACTACAAAGTCTCTTATTCTCTGCATCTTAATCAGTTGTGAGCCTGTGTGTTAACTGACATCTTCAAAAGAAGTCTCTCCGACACTTCTTTTCTTTTCTTGAGAGATGCACTAATCTACAGCTATAAAGATAAGAACTTAGGGGCAGTTTAATACCATGTCCATTTAGTAGAATAATAGTAAGTCCTCCCCTAAGACATATGACATGCCCAGCCATGGATTCTTGGCCCTGTTAATGGTACTAGACATGATACTAGCTGTATTAGTCACTTTTCTGTTGCTGTGATAGAAACACTGACCCAAACAATTTATAGAAGGAAGAGTTTATTTCAGCTTATAGTTCCAGGGGAATTACAGTCCATCATGGCAGGGAGGCCTGGTAGCTGGAGGTGGCTGGAGCAGGAGCAGCAGAAGCTAAGCTCTCACATCATCACGCAGGCACAGGAAGTAAGAGAGCAACTGGAGATCCTGCAAGGCTTAAGAACTCTCTAAGCCCACCCCCAGTGATGTCCTTCCTCTAGGATACCCACACCTTCTAAAACCTCCCAAAACAGTGCCATCATCTGGCGACAAAATGTCCAAATACTTGGAGGCTATGGGGGACATTTTCATTCAAACCACCACACTAGCCATCTGGAGGAACCACCTTAAATCCAACCAGAAAGTGGTTGGCTACTCTCATGACATTTGTGCCACTATTGCACTAGTGGATACATGATTATAGCTCACAGGGTTCATAGCTAGGTAAGACTGCTGAGATAGAGATATGACTCAGCAGTTAGAAGCATTTGCTGCTCTTGCAGAGGACTTAGTTTTGGTTCCCAATATCCATATGACAGCTAACAGCCATTTCTAAGTCCAGTTCCTGGGGAAACTGATGCCCTCTTCTGGCCTCTGCAGGTATTCATGCACATGGTTTACTAACATACATGTAGGCAAAACACTCATACACATTAAAAAAAAGTAAATAATCTTTTTTTTGTGTGTGTGTGTTTTTGAGATAGAGTCTCCCCGTAGCCCCAGCTGACCTGGAACTCACTATGTAGACCAGGTTAGCTTCAAACTCACAGAGATCTGCCTACCTCTGCCTCCCAAGTGTTGGTATTAAAAGTGTGCACCACCCCACCTGGCCCATAAATGAATAATTTTTAGAAAGGTGTTGATTACATAGAACCTTCCAGCACTATGAAATCTATCCAGTAGAGATGGAGTTTCTGGATTGTTACCAGTTTGATTTCTTCATGTTCTATTTCTTAAGCATGTTATGTCTTCAGCAATAATAATAATGTCTTGATGGGCATCAAGTTCTGGAGGGTAACCAAGAGCAATGGTTTTAGCTTGTAATGTTTGGGGATTTATGGATCTCACTGTGCAATAATTTGAAAAGAGGCAAATCATTTCTAGTACTGGCCTTTTTATTTAATAGCCTGTGGTGTTCTGGGACATTGTCCCTCTTTATAAAAATCTCAATATATACCTATATTTTTGGAGATTTCTACAGCAGTAGGTTTCCATATATCTTTTCTGAAGGTCTTGAGTGTTAGTTATTCCTCCCTGTACTCCATGCTCTACCCTGTCCTCTCATCTGCCAAACCACTTAATTCTTCCCCATTCCCTCTTCATACCACCTGCATCTTATCTCAGCTCCCTTAAAAGCCCCTCTTCCATAGCCCCTCACTAGTTTCCTGACTTCTGTGGGCACTCCAATTTAATCACACATATCTAAAGATTCAAAGCTAGCATCTATATATGGGAGAAAATATGAAGTGTTTGTTGTTCAGTCACCCAATGATTATTTCCAGCTCTATCCATTTTTCTGCAAATTTCATAACTTCACTCTTCTTTACAGTGAATAGTATTTGACATGTAGATTTGCCACATTTTCTTTATCTATTTATCAGTCAATGGAAATTAGGGTGTTTCCATTTCCCTGGCTGTTCTGAAAAGAGCAGCAATAAACCTGAATGAGCAAGTATCTCTTTAGCAGGATACAGAGTTCTTTGGGTGTACACCCAGGAATGGTATAGTTGCATCATCTGGTAGACATACTTCTAGATTTTTTGAGGAGCCTCCACTTTGATTTCCACAGAAGCTGCATCATTTGCACTTTAACCAAGTGACTTGTATTCCCCTGTTCTCACACTGATGTCAGCATTTGCCATCATTTGGTTTTTGGATCTTAATCATTCTGAGTAAGCTGAAATATCAAAGTAGTTTTAATTTTTACTCCCCTGATGGCTCCAGATGTTGAACATTTAAAAATATTTCTCAACCATTAATATTTCTTCCTTTGAGAGTGCTCTGTTTAGTTTCATAACCCAGTTTTGGGGGGATGTTTATTATCTTGGTGTTTAGTTTTTTGAGTTCTTATAGACATCAACCCTTTTTCTTATGTAAAGATGGTAAAGACCCTTTTTTTCCCATTCCATAGACTGCCTCTTTGCTCAACTGATGGTGTCTTTTGCTACAGAAGCTTTTCAGTTTCACGAATTCCTATATGTCAAGTGTTGGTCTTAATTCTGGTGCTATTGGAATCCTATTCAGAAGCCTTTTCTTGTGCCTCTGAGCTGAAGCACATTCCCTACTTTCTCCTACTGTCGGATTCAGGGCATCAGTTCTTATGGTGAGGTCCTTGATCTGTTTGGAGTTGAGTTTTTTGTAGGGTGAGAGCAAATATCTAATTTCATTCTTGTACATGTAGCTATCCAGTTTGACCAGCACCATTTATTGAAGATGTTGTCTTTTCTCCAATGTGTATTTTTGGCCTCTTTGTTGAAAATCAGGTGGCTGTAAAAGCATAGTATTATATCTAGGTCCTTCATTCCATTTTATTGATTAGTTTGTCCGTTTCTGTCCAATGATGCTATTTTTATTACTATGACTCTGTGGTATAACTTCAAGTCAGGAACAGTGATATTTTTAGAAGTGTTTTTAATGTTTAAAATTATTTTTTATTGTTGTGTTTCCTTTTTTTTTTTTTTTTTTTTTTTTTTTTTTTTTTTTTGGTCTTTTTGAGACAGGGTCTCCCTGTAGCCCCAGCTGTCTTGGAACTCGACTGTGTAGACCAGGCTGGCCTTGAACTCACAGAGATCCACCGGCCTCTGCCTCCCAAGTGCTGGGATTAAAGGCGTGTGCCGCCACGCCCAACATCTGTATATTTTTTAATTGATTTATTTTTTCTTTCTTTGTTTTTAACCACTACTACGTACTTCAGGCATCCGTAAATTTTCTAAGGTTTTAGTTTGCGTCAATGTTATATTTTCTTTATCCCAAAGACTTGTTCCCAGGATCATCCAGGCCGAATTGGACGGGCACTCCTGAGACCAGTTGCATGGATAGATCTGGGGCTTAGCAAAACTTGGGGTTACAGTGAAAATGTGGAGCTTGTCAATATGCAGATGATAATGAAGGCAAAGCTTGTCCAAGGACTAGGATGAGGCCTGTGGGAGAGCGAAAAGAGAAGAGGCCAAGCCTTGGCATTTGTGCTAGCGGAAGGCTTTGAACTTTTCACATTTCAGCATCAGAGAACCAAGTCTGGGGAGAGCAGAGGAGATGCTGGGCCTCACACCTGGAGCAAGGGTTCTTCCTTCAGAATTCTTAGCAGATGGTGCCCATTCTGTGCTTTTGATGCTGGATGGTTCTGAATGCGGAACTCACACCATAGTTTCTCTGCCATGTCCTTGCCTCTTTCCCACCCTTTCAGTCATTACAAATCCAGGCTGACTTTATTGCTTCCCGTGTATAAATGCTCTCCTCACAATTCCAGGCTGCTAAGTGCCCAATGCATTTAATGCAATCAATCATTAATGTTGTTTTGCATTATTGTTGCTATTAAAACTATTATTTCATGTTTCCTTACAGAAAGACAGCCTGAATTCTAATCTTGTGTCTAATCTGGGCTGTGCCCCTTTCTAACCACACCATCTCAGTGTCAAATTACTTCATTCTTCTGTTTGCTACAATAATCAATAATCTATCTCTCTGTTTCTCTCTCTCTCTCTCTCTCTCTCTCTCTCTCTCTCAGAATTGCTAAGAAACTTAAGAAAGTGTCTAGCATAGTAATCAGCAAACACTATGTGCTCAGTAAATTTTTCCTATGTAGTAACTAAACGAAGATAACACTGACAGTGAGTCCCACTGCTACCTACACTTTCATTATGAACCTTCACAGTGTGTGTTGAAACGGTCTATGTACAATCCTATCTCTTCTAATTGGCCCTGAGTGCTTAGAGAAGAGGGAGCCTATCTTCATAGGATCATATAAACTAAGACAGCAAATGCCCCATCACATAGAAAACTAGGAAATTGTCATTGCTAGGGAGATGGCTCTGTGGGTAGGAGTTCCTGCTGTGTAAGCATGTGGGCCTGAGGCCTCACACTGATGTAAAAACCAAGTGCGGCTCCGCAAGTGCCTGGAACCCCAGTGCTGTGAGGGTGGAGACAGGACATCTGCTTGGACTTACTGGCCCAGCCTAGCTCCAGGTTCAATGAGAGATGCTGCCTCAAGGGAATAAAGTGAAGTGTGATAGAGCAGGACACGCAATGTCTATCTCTGTCTCTCTGTCTCTCTGTCTCTGTCTCTCTGTCTCTCTCTCTCTTCTCTCTCTCTCTCTCTCTTTCTCTCTCTCTCACACACACAGGAAAACAGAATGGGTATTTGCCAGTTCCCTAACTTACTAGGTTGCTCTACTTTAAACATGAAATAATGGCCACCAAGCATCCTGTTATAAGGTCCCATTATTGCCAGTAGGACATTCCAAAGACATCCATGCATACCCACAATCCAAATATGGTAGCCACACTCACATATGCTTCTCTGCTCTGACCATCTCTCCTACCAGCAATCTGCCTGAAAGTAGACAGCTGCCACCAGTACCCAATGATGAAGCCACTGGTGTGTGGGCCAAGGATCTAGAAAGCAGGGCCTATCTCTGCATGCCAAAGATGGGGTCTTATACCCAAGTCTGAGCCCTGTTTTATTACCTGCCTTGTACAGAGTCTTGGCTGGTGCCTAGAGCCCATTCCAAGCCATGTTCTAAGTTTTGTTTCCCTTTTTTTATACACCCACACTATCTCAGAGGTCTTTGGGGCCAAAGGCCATTTCCTGAATGCCCATACTTCTTTCCTTCCAACTGTGGCTGTTCCCTTTAGAGCCTCATTTCCTCAAATGTGAAGATGAGCAGTATGGAAAAGGGACCTGTACTTACTAACTGAAGCCAGCTGTAATGTCCAGATAAGTACATTCCTTGATGTTTACCCCAAATACACTTGTTCACACTAAAATTCAGTTTTGCTATATGCTGAATGTGCCATTGCCTATAAAATTTAAATTTAGATTTTTCAAAACGCATCAAATCATATACCAAAGCAACAAATTTTACTAGATATAAACTTAAAAGTGTTACATTTCAGTCGGATCAGGATTTGCCTGGAGGCTCAGTCATGATGTCTGTCTCACGGCTTTGGCTGTTCTTACCCCAAAATGCTGACAGAGAAAACTTTTTTCTGCCTTTCCTTCTCAATAGACTAATTGACATTTATCTGGTTTTTATTGGTAATACATGAATTATCTAACTTTTCCTTTAAGCAGAAATAGATTAAAAACCAACCAATATCAGGAGGACTAGAGGTCAAAGAATGTGACCAGGACGTTCTTATCTGGACTGTGATAACGGCTCTGCCACCTTTATCTACCCCAATTTTCTCTGTTTCAGGCAGCTGGTTTTATAGCGCTCGAACAGTGGGTTAACACAGGTGCTTCCAGATAGTGATTTTTTTACAATACATTATCTTGACTTCATGTGGCCTCATGTTCTCTTGCTCAATTCTGCACATTTGTTTTGGAACAGACTGATTCTGGGCAGTTGTCTCCTGTCTAGAGGCAGCCCCCAGTCTTTGTCTGTCTCTGACTCTTTATCCATCCACCTACTTGCAGACATGGTGTACAGTCCCTCTGCACCTGACCCTGTCTCCTCCCAAGGTTTATCTTCTCATGAAATGAGTGGCCACACTTTTGTCCACATGTATTTGGTTTTCTTGGGTCTTCAGCAGCCCTTGGGTTGGGAGCATCTATTGGCTCTTGGCAAAGACAGATGCTCTGAAGGCAACTCAACTGTCCATGTGTTCACATTTTCACACATTCAACTGAGTGTCCATGCTGAGCCAGGCTCCTGGTGTAATATGCCCTTTCTTCTTTCCTTAGTGCTAGAAGCTTATGTTTCAGCAAGAGAGGCAGAGAGTAAGAAGTGGAAAGCATCACTGGATTAGTTACAGAGTGATATCAGGGTTATGAGTGATTATTCATAAGTATATATAGCCAGGACAGAAATGGAGGAACTATTTCATAGCTAAAGTGTCCTAAATAAAATAAGCATGAAATAAGCATTGAGGCTTTAATGTGCCCCATGGTCTTGAAGAGTCAGACCTCAAACTGCAGTGATTCTGTTTTGATTAGCTTCCCCATTTTGTGAGCTGACTAGAACTTATGCAAGGGCTCTGGGTTAGGCAAGCCCAGGCATGTTAGGCAAGCTCAAATGTGTTAAGACCCTATAAGAAATAAACAGGATCCTCTGGCTCTAAAGATTACAGCCAGCACATTCCAATGCCCTGAAGACAGCCCCTACCAATAAGAATTTCCCCTGTACTCAGGATAGGGGGCCGTCCAATCATTTTAAAGGCTGCGGGGGTTTCTGTGGAATTCCCCAATAAAAGCCCCAGCCTGTTATTTATTGTTCCTGGCCAGACACCATCTTTGGCGTGTGGAGTCCCTGCCCAGCTAGCTGCTAATTTGGTTACTTTATACTTTAAATTTCTGAATAAAATTTTTATGCATTTTTCCTTTGTGTCTGTGGGAATTATTCCCGACTTTCTGACAGCATGCTCAGTTTATTTAGCAGGCTGCTGTGTAACAAGTGTATCTCAGGATATTCATACCAGTATAGAAATGCAGTCATCTAAAACAGAAAGACTAGAAGAAATGATCTCTAGAAAAACCATAATATGGTCAAATTTATCAATGAAATAGCAGAGTCAAAGTTCCCATGTTCTCTGCACGGTGTTGCTGCTGTGGCCTCACTCAGTTAGCTGTAGAGGAGGACTCCTGGAAGAAAGGCAGGGCCCAGGAGCCTGCGGCATGATGTCTGGTACATCGCAAGGGCTTGTAGTGGTCACTCATGCTTCTCAGCTCCCAGCGTCTGTTGCTGTGGTGCAGCGGGTTGCGAGCTGCTACGCCAGCTGTACGGGTCCCTGGCTCTCCCCGGCTACCGGACGCTGGTGGCTCTGCAGGTCGCTGTCAGCTGCTGGGCCGGTTCCGTTCCAAGCTGTCCGATGCTCCCTCTGTGTACGAGATCCGTTGGCCACCGGATCCCGAGGGGAGGTGCAGGAACAGCGAAAGCAAGATCTTTGTGAGTGGTTGTTGACGGAAGGATAGCCCCCTCCGGGGAGACTGAATCGTAGGCAGTAAGACACAGGATACAGCTCAGTCAGACTCAGTGATACAGCTCCTTTTATTCAGTGATTTAGCTCCTTTTATTCAGTGATTCAGCTCTGCTTTATTGGGGTGAAACCAGAAGATTTATAGTGTGGAGGCAGTAGCAAAAGCCTTAGCTGATAGGTGGTCCTAGGATGCCCCATTTACATGTGGCGGTGGACTTCTATCAGACTGTCAGACAATGCCTGATTAAAACCTGGTAGTTCCTATGACAGAGGTCATGTATCTGTGGTGGCTACTTCAAAGGTGAGTCAGGAAGGAGAGCAGAAGGCGCCCCGCTGAGAAGAGGAGTCTTTCCATTTGCACCGAGCCGGCTTGCAGCTATCCGGACATGGAGAGACTGCGACCCTAAACAGCAGGGTTCCCCAACAAGCGTCCATTTTACTATCCTAACAGCATCCCAAATTTCCCAGGGAAATGTTCCCCTTCCCGGTTGGGTGTGTTTTGGTGCCAGTGGGAGAAGATGAAGACAAATAGTTGTCTCTGCCTATTGCTTGTGATCTAGGGACCCTGAGCACAGGGGAGTGATCTACCTAAGAGCAGAGGACCTTGAGGTCACATGTCATGCTCTTTACCATGTTAGGAATGATAACCAGGTGATCTGATGAGCTTGTCCACAAACCAGTCACTGCACTTGCTGCTTTCTTGATTCTCTAGAGCTCTCCGGGTGCCCACACCTCCAATCCTGGCTCCTGGCCTGCCAGTGGCCTATAAAACGCTAGTATCTAGTTTAATGTACCTGAAGCTGTTTTCGACATCTGCTATCAAAGGTGTTAATTGAGATAGTTCCTAGGATAGAAAAACCAAGGGAATGAAGACAGACCCAGATTGTATTTCAAGTCTGGTGACTTTTTTCTCTGTTTGACCATAAGGAAATGAATTTTATTTGTAGATTCAGTTCTCTTAGAACTTGGGTAATTAACAAATTTTTATATATCTCTCTTTGGGGAGACAAAACTTTTTAAAAATATTTGAAACTTTTGGGGCTGGAGAGATGACTCAGTAGTTAAGAACACTGGTTGCTTTTGCAGAGGACCTGGGTTCCATTCCCAGCACCCACATGGTGACTAACAACCATCCGTAACTCCAGTTCTAAGGGGAATCCGACACCCTCTTCTTACCTCTGTGGGCTTTGCATAACATGGATACACTTACATATATGCAGGCAATACACTCATACACATAAATAAAATAATAAAATATTCTCTAAAATTTGAAGCTTTTATTTATTTACTTACCATAATACATATTATTAAATGGCCAAACTACAAATCATTGACAGTGATCAATACAACACCAAGTATCGTACAGGACCTCTCATTCAGTAGACCAAGTCCTCTCGTTGGAAGACAGTTTGTTTAGTCTTATAGAACTAAACATAGTCATACTGTAGTCACTCAAATGAACTGAAAACTTAAAACACAAAACTTTTACACTTTTAACAGCTTTATTCATAATTGCCAAAACGTGATGCTAGTTTAAAAAGTTAATAAGCATAAAAATAATATACCCATAAACATCATTATTAAAATAAACATCACTTGACAAAGCCATATTCAATGTCTGAATCTGCCATAGTTTATGTAGCTAGCCCTGACTGTTAGCCCTTTCCAATCATTCACTCTTACAAAATTCAAACATCTTAGGCTAATCCTTGAATATATAAGCTACATTTCAAGATGGAGAATTGTGCCAAATTGTATGTTTATAATGCTTTCACAGGAATAGCCTTAAGAAAAGTAGATTTAAATAAAAGGACAGCCCTTTTATCATGGGTTTCTTCTTCATCAAAAACAAAATAAAACACAAGCCTATGCCTCAGGGTATGAAGGGAGGTGGTCTTATAAAACCACACTGCTTTAACTGAAGCGCGTCAGCTGGCCAGACCAACTAAATAGAAATGATGCAAGAATTTGCTAGCAGCTGTGTCTGTTCAAGGCAGCTAGACATTGCACCTACTCTCTTCACCCATCTATTTCAAACCCTTTACGGAATCCTGTGGTGTATCTAGCATGGCTCTAGGGGCTGGGAGTACCTGCAGGGAGGAAAGACCACCGCTCAGTGGGCCGTATGAACTCCCAAATAACCCTCACTCAGTGGGGTGCAGCTGCCGCAGTGGAGGTACTAATGTGAGCACAGTGGTTTGGCAGCAAAGCCAGAAGCACTTCCAACCTTTGCCTCTAAATTTTGTTCTTCTTCTCCATTAGAGAGCATTATTTAAAGCGAGAATGTAAGTACTCCTTAGAAAATACAAATGGCAAGAAAAACGTTCTGGGGAACCAAAGGATGGAGAGGTAAGGACCATCTTCAAATAGTCAGTGGACTCTGATATTTGATAGAATTAGCATCGGTTAAGAAGGAGAAAGGGGGAAAAGGGTATTGTGACGTGGGCACAGAGAAGTGTTGAAAGAAAGATTGCTTGAAACATAAGGCTTGGGTATAGCAAAGCAGCTGGACGTCTGGGCTACCTTGATCACTGTTAATCACAAGAGAAGGCATTGATACATAACTGCTAGAGACAAGCACTGTATAAATTATCCATTGCTGCAGCAACAAACTGCTTGATGGCTTAGGAATGGCTTAGGAGGACAAGTGTTAACTCACAATTCTGTAGATTAGAAACTTGATGCAGCTCTCATTGTATTAAAATCAAGGTTTCTCCAGGGCTGCAATCCTTTCTGAACTTCAGGGGAGACTTTCTGGGCTCTGCTTCTCTGACTTCCAGAATATGTCTTTGGATCACAGCATTTTCTTGCATCTTTAAAGCCAGCAA
Organism: Nannospalax galili; assembly: GCF_000622305.1. Lineage (NCBI taxonomy): Eukaryota > Metazoa > Chordata > Mammalia > Rodentia > Spalacidae > Nannospalax > Nannospalax galili. The sequence continues at coordinate 227,168 of NW_008342110.1, read as the reverse complement.
AGTAGGTTATGCCCTTCATGTCCTTCCATTCTGAAGGGGAGGGGATACAGGCTGCTGAGCAAGGCAAACAAAGCCTGTCAAAAGGAGAGAAATGAGAGCCCACCTGCAAGTGGAGGGGACCCCCCCAAAGGTTGTCCTCTGACATCCATACCCATGTGCGAGAGAGAGAGAGAGAGAGAGAGAGAGAGAGAGAGAGAGAGAGAGAATATCCCAGCACTATGGTGACTAATGCAGGACTTCAATCCAGACTAGCTTGGGCTATATAATAAGGTCCTGTCTCAAGGCCAAATAATCAACAGCAAGGGGTGGATATAGCTGGGATGTAGCTCTGTGGCAGAGTGCTTGCCTGATATGTGTGAGGCTCTGGGTTCAATCCCCAGCACTAAAAAGCATCACTTAGGTCAGTTCCAGTGCACTGTCATTGGTTACTAATTTTTTTCCCACCAGTTACTAATTTTGAAGTCTATCTTGGAAGATGTCTTTAATGCAGAGGTTAATCACTGTGTAAGGCTTCTCTGTTTGGCAGGATTCCAAGCAGCTTTGGTGGTACTTGAGGGGTGAATTATTCATCCCATGACCCTTTGGCCCCTCCCTTATTTGGTTGAGGAAAGCTTGTGCCCTCTCCTAATCGACCTAGAGACCTAGTCTGTCTCATTGAACTCTTGCATTGTTTTATACTCGGAATCAGGGCTTTCATGAGATATACTGAGGGAAGATGGATTTTATTCTGTACAGTCCCTCACAGACGCTGCAGATCTCTACGTGGCATCTAGGCAGGAGCTTTTGGAGACCCTCAGCACAACTGTCGATCTACATCCCACTTTACAGATGAGAGCGCTGAGGCGGCCTCCAGCCTCTTCACATGGTCAAGGGCACAGGTGGTCAGAGAGGGAAAAACAGGGTAACCCGACCAAGAAGCAGACTGCACTAACAAGGAAGAGTGACTTGCTCAGGAAGCAGACAAATGGACACATAACCTCTGGAGAACTGGGGATCCTGTCTCCGAAGTGCCGCAGCTCTTTCTGGAAACCCTGACAAACCTTGCTGGCCAGTCAGGCATGAAAGGGAAGTGGGTTACTCTGGGAAGAGTTCCCCTGGCGCGGGCACCACAGACGCGTTCTTGTTTCTTAATAGAGGAAGTGGGCACTCAGAGAGGTGAACTGACTTGGCCAAGGTCACCAGAGAGTCTGCAGTGAGGCCAGGGCTTGCTCCCCGCCCCCATCGAATGAGTAGCGTTCAGGTTAGGGAGAACACTGTTGGCCTGGCCGGGAGGGTGAGGTCTGTGCAGACGGCCTCTGCGCCCACTCCCCAGGGCACCCGGTGGCCCTGGCAGCCCCCCGAGTGCCCTGTGGGGGGTGCCCTGTGACAGCGGGAACGCCTGGGCTGAGGGCAGTGGAGCCCGGAGAGCCTGGCTCGGCTAGGAGGAGGACGATGCTGTGCTTGCCCAGGTGAGCCTAGGCTGGGATCTCCAGTCCGCAGCCCCAGCGCCTGCCGGCTCCCTAGAGCGGGGGCTGGAGACCGCACCCGAGGGGGCGGCGGCGAGGGCGCAGTCAGCAACCGGGAGCGCAGAGCAGCCGCGGTGCCTCGAGCTCGGCTCCGTTCTGGGGGTGGCGGCTCAGATCTGCCTGGGTGCTGCGCCCCCTTGCCTCTGGCAGTCGCAACGTGCTAGGAGTGAGGAGAGCGCCGGGACATCCGGACCCCAGGAGTCCACCTGTGCAGGTGGGGATGCGGAGAGGGGGCGGGGTGGGATGCCCCAGCGGCGGGCTTCAGGGTCCCGGACTCTCAACAGTAGCCTCTGTCGCAGGGACGGGCTACGCGTCAGTGTGGGTGGGCGGGCTGGCAGTATAGGACCTGTCTCCAGCGTGGGACCACTGAAGGTCCTGCCCTGCACCTTGTGTCTGTAAGTACTTGTGAAACCGCATGTGTGTACACTGACTATATGAGGTTGTGTGTGTGAAAAAGGGGGCGGGGGGAGGGAGAGAGCAAGAGAGCGAGCGAGCTAGAGAGACTGATTGATTGATTGATTAGACTTTGTATCTGTCCATAGCCCTGTGTGTAACTGGATGTCAATGTAGACTCTAGATGATCCTGAATGTGTGACCAAGAGTGTGCCCTGTATGTCTGTGACAAGACATTTGTGTCTTTCACGTGTTAGTGGTATGTGGAGAGGCGTGAGTGTGTGAGTGAGCCACGCTGGATGCCACTTTCTCCATCATTGCCGGTAGGAGGGACCACCCTGCAGCTGCCTTACCTAGAATCCAGTCTCATTTGAAACTGCCACTTGTCCAGCCTTGCACATTGTATGTGGTTCGCTGCTGGCTACCTTTGGAAGATTTGGTTGTTGATACAGGGAAGTGCTGGCTGGCAGGGGTGAAGCCATGGCATGAGCTTGGCTTCTTAGAGCTCAATGTTAAGAGAAAGATCTTGGCTTGATTTCCGAGTTGATCCATGTTAACAGAACAGAATGCTTTTAAAGAAACAGGTTTGATATGAATGGAAGGCAGGAAAGCAGGTTTCAGTAGAAGGACACTGATCCAAGTTTGCCCTCTCTGTCTTCATGCTCATGGGATGACTTCTCTGGGTCATAAATCTGTAGGTGTCCCTGGCTTGGCGCAGTTGATGAATGTTTGCCTGGTTTCCTAAGAGACATCAGCATCAGTGACCAAGGGAGGGGAGGTTGCTGGTTACTGCTGGTGAGCAGGTGGAAGAGAAATGACATTGGTGATGGATGTGGTGCCCTAGAAACAAGGAAAAAGTCAGAGAAAGGACAAGCCACAGGGAGCTTTGAGGAAATATCTAAGTATGAAAAATGGCAAAAAGTAATGAGCTTGTCTAGGCATCTCAACATTTGTAAGTGTTATGCTTCTTTTCCTCATGCATCCGGACCCTAATTTCTCTCTTATGTTTGCATCATTTCCTTGTCTGGGAAATATACTTGTTATAATTATTTTTATGTATTAGTCATAGTCAGTAGTTACTAGGAGCTTGAGGGATCCTTCACCAGCCTATTCTGAACAGGGAGACCCCAGAACCCCAAGGACAATAACACCTGCCATTTCTCCCAAGTTATCTGGATTTTACTTCCAGTGTGACTCCTTATAGGGGCCACAGCAGCCTCTTAGCCACAAACTGAATGTCTTTTCTTCCACCTTTATACTTTTGGATTCACCACCACTGCCCTGATCTGCTCACTCCCTCATCACAGAGTAAAGGCCAGTACCTGGAGTCATCATAAGCAACCTGCTACCCCAAAATGCACTTTGGGTTTCCCATGTTGCTGACCCTCCAACCCCAAGTCATCCAAACAGGGTACCAAAGTCACCTTTCATTTCTCTTCTTTCTTAATCAGGGGTTGCTACAGTGTAATTGGTTGGCTGAGTTTACTTTCCCTTGATATCTCTCAACTGATTTTGTCCCTTTTTATTGTGGCCACTGCCACCTTATAAGATGATACCCATATTTCCAAAGATGGAAACAGATACAGACTATAATCATGGTAAAGTACAAGGTAAAGCAAATTCAGGCAGAGGAGGGTCTTGGTATTTATTATCCATGTCCAACTAAGAAATTACGCCTGTTGATTGGAAGAAACTGGGCTTTTTGATGGTTGTTGCATTATGTGACTTAGATCAAGTCCTTTGCCTCTCTAAGTCCCAGTTTCTTTACCTTTGAAAATTGAAATGAAAAATTTCAACTACAATCTAGTCACCAGATAATTTCTAAGGATTCTCTCAGCTCTAAATTTCTCTGAGTGCCACTATTGTTTTAGCAAGAATCTTTTCACCTAATACCTCATGCTAACCTTCAGATATTTAATAACTTATTTTGGGGTAGAAAATAGTATTTGATCTTAGTGGAAAGAGATGTACTGTTGACTTAAGTTTGAGGTTAGGGATTAGCTACAAACACCAGCAGAGTCAGAGAAGTCTTAAAGGTCACTCATTCTCCTCTCCACGAAGTGTCAGAGTCTCCCTTATTAAGATCATTTCATGTTATGCTGCAATTCATGATTTTTCAGGCCTCAAGATCAGGATATTTAGGATAAATTATTCTTTCTGTCTATGCATCCCTGATACTCATTAGAAGCAACCCAAAGTTATGACAGCCCCAAATGTCCCCAACGTTGGTAGCCGTGCCCATGGAAGAACAAGGTCCTCCCATACTCCAGTTGAGAATCACTGCTGCAATTCAAACACAAGCCTTGTAGCCTTACACAGTAGTGTAACAAAACACTTGCCACGTTGCTATCTGCCTTCCCACTCACTCCCTTTTAGGTGAGCCACCCTCACAGACACATTCACCTTTATTCCTTCTGAGTTTTCACTGCCTCATTTCTCTACTTGGAAATACTCAAGATGTGCTAAAGGTTGAGAAGCATTTCAGAGGCAATATAATAATAGTCCTAATAACTCACATTAACCCAGCCTTTGATATGTGCCAGGCACAGTTCTAAATGCTTTATGTGGATGGTCTCATTCCATCTTCATTAAGAATCAAAGGAGAGAGAGAGAGAGAGAGAGAGAGAGAGAGAGAGAGAGAGAGTCTATTACTATCATTTTAGAAATATGGTGATTCAGGTGCAGAAAGGTAAAATAATGTGCCAAGCTCTCTCAGCTGTTGAGTGGTAGAGCTGAGGTTGGGGTTGGGTGGTATTCTGTCTTACTCCAGTCCATTTTGACCCTGCACATTGTACTCCCTTGTGTGAATGGCATCTGGTGTTAGAGAGTGAGGCTTAAAATATCTTTTAGCCTAGTTGTAGGTCCAAGTCTACCTCTAGGAAGAAGGCTAGAGACTCCAGTTTACAAGCTGTGTTCACTCGACATTTGTGATTTTTCATTTTAAAAACTGTTTTCTTTTGTCCAGAAATAACTCCAAAGCATGTATGCGGTAAGAGAGTGGTGTCAGGGTGGGGTAATGGAAGGGTGTGTGCCAGGAAAATGCAGGACGGTCGTAGGGAGCAAATGTTGACTAAGGCATTTCTTTTCTATTGATACCATCTCACTATCATTCTAAACTTCAGGCATCTCTCTGTCATCAAAGTTAAACTTCCCAGATGTTCATCAACCTTCTCCTTAGTCTTCCTGGCCTGCCTTTTGAGTACTGTATTCTGCATGCTATTGACTTCTTACTACTGAGGCAGTAGAAAGTGGTACACATTCTTCCACGAAGAGGTAAAAGTAAAATGTGAAATGCTATTCAGTCCTGCTATTCAGAGAGGACTGGCCTCAACAGAATCAGAAGGATGGCTCCTTTAGCAACTATTGATAAGGTTGACTAAGACAATTTCCATTAAGGCCTCCTGTCAGCAAACCCACAAATTTGGCAGGTTCCAGTGAAGAAATGGTAGAATTTTGACACTGAATAAACTGTGGTTTGGTTAAGAAAGTTGCCTTCAGCCTTTGATAAGCAGCAGGATAATTCTCAGAGCTTGCTAATAAGTTGCATCTCCACAGTGTCTGACCATGTTTCTGGGTTAGGGTCTGAGAATGTTCATTTCTAATAGTCTCTACATGCTGCTGCTGCTGCTGCTGCTGCTGCTGCTGCTGCTCTGGAAACCATGACTGGAGTTTAGACCTAGACTAGTGAAACAAAGCCCCAATACAGCTTTTTACTGGAAATATAACATTTAAAAATAACCAAGAATTCATATTAATGAGAAGCAATGGATAGAGCAAGACTCAAAAGCCAATACAAGGATGAACTGGTATCTCTTACTAAGTATCTATCCTAGGTCTTTCCATGCTCCCTGTCTACACCTACCTCCCCAACTACCTTAATTTAGATGATAAAATATCCCATTATTCACAGGATAGCTAAAGCCAAAAGTCCTTTACTATATTGTATGATGTCAAATACATTTTGGGAAGTTTCTGTAAGGTTAAGAAAAGTATATTACTGGGCTGTGTAGCTTTTGTTTCTTAATCAGTTGCAGTGCATTTCTATCCCTTTCAAATTCACAGAAAAACGGAGATACCCAATTGAAATTCAAATCTGTATGTTTATGTGTACTTGATTGTTTTGAAATACCAGAAAGGTTTTTTAAATCATTTTCCTTAAAGTTTCTTCAACCAAAATCTAAACTCAATCAACTCCTTCCTTCTTCCTGAATCTGTCTTTGTTTTTGCGTGATCACACATCCTCCATCCAAATCATATACCTTCAAGTACTTGTCCAGAAAGATCTTTTTTTAAGGATTTATTTATTTTTACTTAATGTGCATGAATTTTTGCCTGCATGTATGTATATGTACTATGTGCATGGAGTGCTCTCAAAGGCCAGAAGAGGGCATTTAGAACCACAGCTAAAAGTGGCTGTGCACTACCATATAGGTGCTGGGAGCCAAAACCAGGTCCCCTACAATAGCAAATGATATTAACCACTGAGCCATCTCTCCAGGCTCCAGAAAAATCTTGATATTTTGAAATTTAAATAGACTATAAGTAATGTTTATTAAGGGTTTATCATGTGCTATTGAGTTTTATATAGACTTTTATAAAACTGGTCTCCTGGGATTTTTCTATCAACTCGAGAGAAGTACGGTTTCCTTCATTTGAAGATTTGGAACCTAAGGACTAGAAATTTTAAGAAAACTCTTGTATTAGAAGCCAAGTTGTGTTAGTAAATACAGTTTTTACTATGCATAGTAAAAGTCTACACTTGCTTACTTAAACAAATGTTAGAATTTTCTGGAAGAATAATAGGGCTTTTCTTATGCATTTGAGGAATCAAACTCCAGGACAGATGGGAGCAAGGTCAGCTGCCCGGAGTGCCACTCCAGGAGTTTATGACCTTTTCTTCATTTCTTCATTGCTATCATTACAATGACACCTTCCTAAGTCTGTGCCAATTAGTTAAAATGCTCCAAAAATAAGGTCTGATTGGCTCAACAGTCTGTGGTCACAGGATCATAGCTAAGTCAAGTTTTCATGGACTCATCCTGCAGGTTTTGGTAGATTTTTCTGTTGACAACTGATATATTGAAAAATTGGATAAAATTTCCTTATTCTCATACAACTAGTATGGCAAAGACAGAATCTGAAGTCAGATTCGACTCCAGAACCAGTGCTTTTCATTTCTCCCCAAAGCGTGGCCGATCCTTCCAGGTATGTGTGTCTCCTGGATTTCTGGCATTCCCTGGCTCCTTTCTGCCCTTGTTTTCTGTGTCATTTGACCTGGCCTCTCATTCTGTTCATGCATGTCAGGTCTCTAGGTCACTGGGTTTGGCTCCAACTCACAGATTCTATGAGCAGTAGGGACCCATAAGCGTGTCCCATCTACTTCCTTGTATGGTAGATAATCATGCCTAATGCATGCCAAGCACTTGCTGGGAATACTTCTGAGAGTTCTTATTTCAGTTAACTTTTCTAAAAACTGTGGTTGCCAATTTTTGGTTTATTTTCAAATATTTTATCATGATAATACATGGTTAAGTGAAAAGTCGAAGTATGTAGTGAGTATCTATGAGCAAAATTCAGGTAATTTTTTTTATCTTTTCACCTCCAATCACATCCAGACCCCCTCCTCCATCCATGCCCTCTCCCTTCCCTACACCAAACCCTATGCACTCTGCCATACATGCTGAGTCCTATTCATTCAGGTGTTTGTACCCAAATGTCCTTCAGTGCAAACACATCCACTGGAGTCTAGTCAGCCCATCCAGTGGTCGTATATAAGTCATACTCTCCCTCCCCCAGCAGCAGTCAGTCTCAAATAGTTCTCAATCTAGTGCTGGCCCACCACCTATTTCTCACCTCCCCTTTGGGACCTTGTTTAACTGAGCTGACATGGGTTCCACGCTTGATCCCAATGCTGCCAGAGGCTCACTTTTATAAGTAATATTTTGCTAGAATTGCCTTATCATAATTCTATCATACATCAGTTCCTTTAAAAAATTTTATTAAGTTGCTATCTCAGGAAACAGTTATTTTTTCTAAATTCAGGCTGGATGATGCGTGGTGGTATTGTAGAAATGTCCAGGCAAGCATTGACCTGTGAGGAAGAAGGCTATTTTTTTATCATGTTTCAAGGTTTGCGAAATAAATTTTTATGACCCCCCCAAATTTTATTAAGTTGCTATCTCTTTTCTTCTCACTGCTTATAAAGGGGAAACTGAAGTCTAAGCAAGTGACATGACTTATCCAAGATCACACATGTCAATGGAGTTGGGCTTGAACTCTGATAGTCTGTGGCATTACCATGCCAACATTAGAGTTATCCCTAAATAAACAGCACAACTCAACTTTAGTTGTTAAGAGTGGGCCTGAACATGGAGGGCGTACCCTCCAGATGTCTCCTGGAAATGTGCTGCTGAGTCAGACTCACCCATACTTTTATTAAAAACAGTTTCTCCAGCATCAGTTTTGGGGAACTGCAAGCTTGGATTCACCATTCTCTTATCATATAATTTTGCCCTAAAACATCTCTCACACACAGTGTCAAGCATTCTTCACAGTCTTCAGTGTTTCCAATGAAGATTTGCTGCCTTAGAGTGCTTTAATTTGTTAATTCTCAAGCACACCCACATTCATTCACTGTCTTGGGTAGAGTAGCAAATTGAGATTCGGAGGGGTCAAGGTGTGGTGCCCAGGTCACAAATGAGTTTGTTTGAAGTAGCTTTTTAGTTGCAAAGATATTAAAAGTCATTAGTTCAGATTCTTTCCATTTCATAAAAGTCATTCCTATAGTAGTCTAACCCCGCAAAGCACTTTCATTTTCATCAAATAGCTCCATTCCCTTGGGAAAGATGTACTCAGGGCCAGAATCAAGGTAATCAGATTTGTAAGCTCCCACAATTTCCGTTACATTGAATCTCAATAAATAGCCCACCTTCTAAACAGAAGTACTCTTTCTTTTTTCACCCCTAAAACATCCATAGACTTGGTACTTCACAGACTGACCTGGATTTTCTTTTTATACAGATGCTTCCATCTAACTTATGTACAATTTTCTCAGCATTTGAACTTTTTTTTTATGAAAATGGAAGACGGGAAATTACAATTTTACAGAACTTTCTTCAGTGTTCCAAGAGTGCTCATATATGCTTTTTGCTTGAACTTCATGGGCAGCAGCAGATCTGCAAGATGGATGTGTTGAACACCCGAACCACACTGGAACCTGTAGTTTATAGAAGCAAAGCAAAGTGATACGATGCTGAGAACCTTGGTTGAGCCATAGTCAAAAGTCTCCTCTCTTTCTGGTGCTGGGTAGACACTGCAGGCCTGTGGAAGCTTTGAATACGTACATAAGAAAGAACTTAAGTAAGACTCAGCTGGGGGAGATGCGATAAGGGATCATTAAGATGTGCAGGCTTTTGTGGGGCAGCTTAGCAGTTAAAGGTCTGGGCTTTACAGCACTTCCTGGTGTAGCTTTAGACAGCTTCTGTTTTCTGTGCCTCTGTTTCTCCAGCTGTGAAATAAGGATAATTGTATTGATGTTAAGATGAAGTGATACGATAGATGTGGAGTGCTTAGTCCTCGGTCTCATTTATAAAAATTCTTTCCCAGGAGTTTTGTCTTCTAAATAGCCTTCTCTAAAATCTGTGGATAGAGTTTCATTTTTTTCCCACTGGGATGGGGAACTTTCAGGATGAGCATATGGATAGGAGGTGACATGTTATTGATGAAAGGCATGGACTCTGCTGAAGAATTTCCAGGAAGCATCTGTAAGTGGCCTATGTCCTTTGAGATGGCACTGGCAAATTTAATTGGCCGTGATAATTAGCAAATGATATCTGAAGTGTAGAATGCTGCATAAACTGTTTTTGAATGCAGGAGGTTCAAAAGAAATGGAAGAGTGAGAGTAGAAGAAGCACACTCGCAGCAGAGCCTTCCCCTCCTCTACAGCGAGGACTGGAATACCCCGAGGCACGTAAACAGATAAGCGAAACTCTATTAAGAATTTCAGAAGAATATGCTCACCTGAATGGGTTGTTTGCCATCCTTGTAACCTTTCTCAGATTCTCCCATGATTCAGCTGCAGCAGGACTATCTCAGGGATATTTGATAAAATGCAGAATCCCGACATTTCTGAATTTGTAATTTTAGAAGTGATTTTTCGGTTCACTCTTGCTTAAGAGCCATGGCTGTCAACAGGATAATCCTATCAGGTTCAAACACTAGCTTTAAAGACTTAATTTAAACAGAATGCAAACTTTTGTTTGAGTTCTAAGTCTCTGAAGTCAGTGGTGAAAAGACCCATAAGAATTCTCTCTCAGTGTTCAGGGCCTTTCCATTTGGTAAGGAGGAGTGACTTCTGTGACCACACCCTAGAGTTGGAGAGATGAATTTCCACATGCATTGCTTCTATTTTGTAGAAGCAGAGTCTTCAGTTTTCAATGATTGGCATGCCAATGAGATGGAGGGCACTTTGTTAGAAAGTGGACTAACTAACACCACAGTGGGACTCACTGGACCTGCTTTATAAGTGCATCTTTTTTTTTACATTAGCAAAATTGTTTTTATTTAGTTTTATGTGTATGAATATTTTTTTTAATTTTTTTTT
>NW_008342110.1:202904-216523 GCF_000622305.1 Nannospalax galili | reverse complement strand
AATGATTACAGATTTGATAAATACATTTTATATCTCATAATAGCGATGAAGATTATACAAAAGCTATTAAAAGAATTATGAGAATAAATTCAACTGTCACTTAAGTATCTAAAGCTATTTTCCTTTGCGTTCTTCCAGAATGATTTGTTCTTATTCTTTTCCTTAATTTGAGGGACTTCAAGAAGATACTTGTTTTTTTTTTTTTTATACGGAAGAATTCATTCCAAGGCAATTGACATTGAGACGTTTTCACATGCATTTCTAATCTCTATATACATGACTATCACTGGTCACAGTCGCCCACCTTCTGAGCTCCTCGGCATCTGAGCATGAATACTAACTCGTCAGATAGACAGCCTTCCTCTCCCACTAGAGGCTCCATACTCTGCCATCCCTGTCACTGTCCACTGTGTTGTCAGCACCCTCATCTGCATCTTTTTTTAATATTAATCATGTGAGATTGATAGTACATTATCTAGAGGGCACCAACAAGGTAGGAAATGTTAAGTAATTTGCCCGAGGTCCCACTAGCACTTTTTGAGAACTAGGATGGATTTTGAGGCTGTGCTTTGAATCGAGGGTTGGCAAACTCTCTGGCTCACTGCCTGTTTTTGTGTGGACTGCAAGCTAAGAACTACTTTACATTTCAAATTGTTGGAAAAATACCAAGTGAAAATTATATGAAATTCAAATTTCAATGCCCATAAATAAAGATTTATTGGAACATAGCCTGCCATTTCATTCCTGTATTGCCTGTGGTTGCTTTCACACCACCTGCAGAGTCTGATAGTTATGACAGTGACTTCATGCTTTGAAAGGCCCCAAACATTAGCTAAATGACCTTTTATAGAAAGGTAAAATATGGGGCTGGATAGGTGGTTCGGGAGTTAAGAGCACTAACTATTCTTTCAGAAGACCCGGGTTTGAATCCCAGCATCCATATGGTGGCTAGCAATTATCCTCCAGTTCCAGGGGATCCAGCACCCTCTTCTATCCTCTTCAGGCATTGCTTGACATGGGTACACTAACACACATGAAGGCATTACACTCATACACATGAAATAAAAATAAATAAAATAAAAAGTCTTTTTAGAAAAAGAAAGGTGAACTATGCCAGCCCCTGCTTTAAACCACTGTGCTAGTTGCCCCAAACTTCAGCCATTTAAATGATGCCCATTTTTCATTCTTGCCACCTCTCATACCATCTGGAACATTATCTGAACAGCATTTTCCTTTAGATTAATTAATTTTCCTGAAATAAATTTATCCTTAAAGAAGCAAAATTCCAAGAGGAAGCCAATGCCAGTTTCAAGAACTAGAAGACAATTGTAAATGCAAAAGCAGCCCACACAAAACAACCTGTAAGGTTCCAGGTAAAGAGCTGGGACAGGCAATGGCAGTGTTCCTCCTGTTTTCCTGCAGATTCCTTCCTGATTTCTAATGACAAACCTGCATTATTTGTGGAGATATAGCCTCAATCTGCTGGAATTCCCTTTGAACATAGGCATAATGCTTTGGGGGTGCCTGGGCATGAACCCTTCCCCCAATGACCAGCCCTAATCAATAAATCACAGGTGTGGAGTACCAATATCTCAGTTACCTCCCACTTCTTTTGAACAATTCTGAGGCATATGGCTTTCCCCATTTCTAAGAGTTTCCCTGTCAGATTTTGCCTCAGTGACTGAGTGACGCATTTCCTACTGGCCGCCTCTCACATTATTTTTCATATCATCACTCCTCTACAGTGTATTCGCATTATCAGAATAACTATGTATATTTAGTCCTTGCCTGGAGATCTGCTTCTTGGGGGTACCAATTAAGACAATGGTGTTTCTCGTAAAAGGCTATGGACCTGTGACCTGTTCGTCTTTATTATAATAGAGATTAGCAAATAGTAGGAAGGTTTTCAAAGATAACATTCGTCTGAGCCCTTTCCATCAACATAAACAGAAAATGAAAACAGAACATACTTTCCACCATATGATGTGAGTACTTAGTGCTGCAGCCACCTGTTACTTACCATCTTGTTCTTTCTCACGTGGGAGAACCATACTTGAGGAACTTTACCACCTTGGCTCCGAAAGTGTCGCTCTGGACCACAGAATCAACAATATCTGTGAGCTTGTTATAAATGCAGATTCTCTCCTCTAAACCTATTAAGGCAGAAACTTGAGGGAAGCAATTTTGTTTTAATAAGCCTCTGGGTGACTCGTACGCATGCTTAAGCTTGAGAACTATGGCTCTATCATAAACAGCCTCTTACTTTGTTCTGTTCTCCTTGCATTCCTGGATTTCATCAGAATTCAAAATCATCTAAGACTGGTTTTCTCTCGTCAGACATGACTGACTAATGGTTTTTGGCTTCTTTTTGAGCCTCCACTGAGGTGGAGCCTTGCCAAAGCACACAGGTCAATAAATAGATAGCTCTGATGATCTACCTAAAGGCAAGTCTCAAAGTGCTCCCTAGACTTTCATCCGTTTCTCCTCTGGAGCTCCAAAGAGAGGGCTAATTATTTCTCCAGTGATGAGTCACACTTTTCTATCATGCCATGCTATTCATTCAACAAATGATGGGCTTGGAGAGATGGCTCAGGGGTTAAGAGCACAGGCTGTTCTTGCAGAGGATTCGATTCAATTCCTAGTACCCTCATGGCAGCTAACAAGTGTCCGTAACTCCAGTTCCAGGGGATCCAACACCTTCTGTCAGGATTGCACAACACGAGTGCACTTGCACACATGCAGGCAATACACACACACACATAAAATAAAAATAATAAAATTTAAAACAAAAAATTAAATGCTTGCTTTCCTCATAGAATCTGTGGTCAGATAGAGACATTAATTAAGCTATCATAACAACTCACAAGTAAATCACTCCAAATCTTCTTTTTCCATCATGAAATGTGAATATCCACCTGTAATTGGACTTGGCTTCTTCTGGTAAACTTGCTATACTTATTACAGTCCTTGAGTGGAAGTCTCTTTATTTAAAAAGTCTGTTTTCTACAAACACTCTAGGTCTATTCTTTCTCTACAGTGATGCATGAAGAGAACGTTCATGTTCTCTTTACATTTTCCCGTAATCCCTTCTTTTCCCCTAAGGGATAGACTAGCTATGTCTGTTCCATAGCCTTCACTGATGGAAACTGTTTTAAATACCAGTTTTTTGACAAAGGTGCTGAATTTCTCCATTGAGCAGTATTTTACTTAGTGAGGAAGGATATTTTCTTTAGTTATTTTTTAAAAAATTGAAAAGTATTTTGTATCCTAATCATATATGTATCAGTGTGCTGCTGCCCCAAGCACAGCTCAGTTGGCTTCTGTGTAGATTCATTCTTAAGGAAATATGATGTGTTATTTAGAACTGAATATCTTGAATGACTTAGCTCAGGTAATTTTGGCTACTATCTCCGATCGCTCCAGCTTGTGGAACACGGGGGCTCTTTTGCCATTTGTGTTATACAGTTTTACCTGTACACTACAACTTAGGTGTCTAAACAAACAAATAATATAGATTTTGGAAAGGCTAACTTAAATACATTCTTCTAAACAGAATGTTTAATTGATGGAGGGTAAAAGCATTACTAAGACAGCATCCTACAAACTCCAAGTATTTTTTCTAGGAAATAAGCTCAGGTAAATGGCTAAGGAGAAGAATTTCTCTTCTGTTTAGTAAGAATATTCACAATCACATTTTCAGATGATTTAGTATCTTTTTCATCACATATTTCACATTAAGAGAGACAGGATAATAACAAATCATAGTCAACATGGAATTTATAGCTACTTTGAGCTTTCTTGTTGGTGTGATCCTGGCAGGGTTGTGTATTTTGGTGCTTAAATCTTGTAGTAGGTTAAACCAGCAAGGTGATGTGGCCAAGAACAAGCATTTGAACAGTTAAATTTTTTTCAACATATATTTCTAATTTGTGCAATTTATAGAAAATATCTTAATCATATTTAGAGCCCTCCCCCCATCTGAACCCCCTCCATACCCTCCCCCCAGATTTCACGCATTTGGAACAGTTACATCTTATCAAACATCTATTCTTCTTTTTGCTCTACCTAGATGGATAGGGTCTGTTAAAGACAGCTTGTGTTTCCTTTAGCTTTTGAAATCTGTAGTTGCTTGAAATTTCTCCCTGTATTCACACTGCCCAATAACCTCTTTCCATTCCAGAACTGAGGAACTTGAGCTGAATATTGATGAGCAGACTTGCTTAATAAAAACAATGAGTTAGTAGTAGAGTTGTTCTGAGAACCCAGGGCCAATAACTCTTCTGTCTTATGCTCCTTCTATCATGCCAGGCTCTCAGCTTTGATTTGGCTATTAAGATACATAATGTTTTACTTATTCCTGACACTTGTCCAAAACAAAGATATTGAAAATGACCTTTGATGTAGAAATTTAACCCATGTAGGCATATTCTATAAAGAAATGTGGTTCATCAAGTATAGTTATGCATCCACAGAGCCAAATCCAAGGAAAACAAAACAAAGCACAGCAAAGCAAGCCAAGGTTATGACATAGCTCCAGGGGTGCAGATGTTGGCACTCTACCAAACTATATCCATCTTTCAGCCCAATAGGTGGGGACCATTTGCAGGTTAGCCCTGTGTGCACACATCTTATAATAGAGATGCAACTACACACTTTCTGTTAACCATTAATGACAGTTCCACAACAGCATTTCAAACCATTTTGGTGTGTACTTACTTTGTGGGTTTCCTTTCCTTTAGTCATTTAAAACTTGTAAGCCAGAGACCTGAGGCTCAAGTCAGCATTGTGTGGGGTAAATAAGATGAATTCGTCTTCCTTTTACTCTTTAAGAGACAGTGTCTGAATATGTTCATCAAAGAAAGGAAATTCTGAAGAGTCTGATTGAGGTGTACGTTCCTCTCACTTATGACAGGTGCAGAGTTTGAGTCATACCAGTGGCTTGAGGTTTTCATGGTCCTGAGGGAATATTGAGACACTCATTTGTCCCCAACATGGTAGAAGGGGTTGTTTGGTTCTCTAATCCTTTTCTTTTTCTTTAAAATCACAGAGTTCAGATTTATTTAGTGCACAAATGCAAAAATTGTGTGAAGTAAAACGTTTAGAATGAATTTTTTTCTTTTTCACAATTTTTGATTCTGGTTGAAATGACAGAGTACAGCTGTACTAGCTATCACCAATGCAAGATACTTTTATGGCATCTCTTTTTTTTTTTTTTTTTTGGTTTTTTTGAGACAGGGTCTCCCTGTAGCCCCAGCTGTCCTGGAACTCACTATATAGACAGGCTGGCCTTGAACTCACAGAGCTCCGCCTGCCTCTGCCTCCCGAGTGCTCTTGTTTTGTTTCTGAGAATTTCATCTGTGAGCGCTGTATTTGTATTACCTCCATCACTCCCAGTTTCCCTTCAGCTCCTTCCATGTCCCTTCCCACTTTCCTCTCCTCTCCTTTATTACTGTTACATATACATACGTACATTTATAAATATGCATATATGTAGTACACTGAGCCCAGCTATTGGTGCTCATATAAACCCGTGTTTACGGATACCAATTTGGGATTAGATAACCTCTCAGAGAGCTAGGCCTTGGAGAAAACTGATTCTTCCTCCCTCAGCATCTATTGATTCCTCAGAGCTCTTCATGCTGAAGTAGAACTCCATGGAATTTCCCCCATCCACCTTGGCATGTCAACTGGTTTTGTCATCACGCGGATCTTGTACTAGCATACTGTGGAGATTTCATTGGTACAGCTTCCCTACCATGTCTAGAACACCTTAATTGGAAGCAGGTGTCTTGTCTCGCTGGCTCTTACATTCTTTCTGCCCCTCTTCTGCAGTGTTCCCTGAGCCTTAGTTGTAAAGGTTTCAGTGTTGATGTGTCACTTATGTCTGGGCATCTCACAATCACTCATTCTCTATGTTTGACCAGTCGTGGAGCTTTTTAATAATCTCCATCTTTGCAAGAAGAAGCTTCTTTGATGAATAGTGAGAGGTGCACTTGTCTCTAAATATTATCCATCTCTCCCCCCAAATTTGCCAGGCTCATTTTCTGGATATAACCACCTCAGACTCTTTCTCCAAAGGAGACTTATATGGAGAGTACAGTTCTTCTCTTAAATTAAGTGGTAGGATATAATGAGCTGTCAACACACACACAGACACACACACACACAAACACACACACACACACACACATGCAATACTTTAAGAAGAAATACCAATGTAATCATAGCTTTGAATGATGTAATTTATTCAAGCCAGGCTCTGCACTCCTCACTTAATCCTGTTTTATCACTGTTTGTTCTTCTGAAAAAATATGTACTATCTCACTGGTTTGTAAAATGCCCGTCATTTTAAATTTCAGTGTGCAAAATGCAGCAATGTACACTGCTACCAAGATATGAGGTCTACCTTGCATTATAACATTTTCAAATGCAATTTTATTGAGATGAGCTTTATCTAGTTTTTAACTTGCTTCTAGGGTTTCTCCATTCTAATCTGTCTCCCAATGCCCTTTGGATTTTCTTGCATATTACCCAGGATCCTTTGAGTTGTAAATAATGGCTAGAACCCAACTCAGATTAGCTTAAAGCAGAGAGAAAGAATTTGTGATCTTATTTTATTGGAAGTCTAGTGTAAAACTCTCTTGAGTCTTAAACCTCAAAATCACGTAATCAGGACATTGCCATTCTCTGTGTTGTAACTCTACTTTCTTTGGGTTAGTGTGTTCTCAGACAAGCTGTGATGAAATTCCAATCGTGTGACCACAATGGCCACTAACAGCTCCAAACGGTTTTAGGAGAACCACAGAGTTTTCTAGCAGAAATTCCAGGATCTGGCTTTCATTGATCTAACCAGAAAGTTCGTGAAGGAGGCTAAGAATGAGCTGTTCTGATTGGCCAGCCCTGTTGATGGGCTTTTCACCTGTGCTAGACTTTGCAGTGGAGGAGGGCGGATTCCACACAGGACAATCAAGACAACAGTCCTACAGAAAAATGAAATGAGGATTCAGCAGAAAATTACAGCAAAGCTCCATTTCCATCAGGAGAGCCCTTGCTGCCGGGGTGGGGGTGGGGCCGGGGAGTGCAGCATAATAATAAAACAAAGCCAAGCCATTCACAGCTGAGCCCCAGAGCCACAGCTATGCCTTCTGTTCCCAGGTTCCTGAGTGAATTAAACTCTCTAACCCTTTGTCTCGGTCTCCTCATCTATAAAATGCAGATAAAGATTTAGAGATTGGAGGAGAAAAAAGACAGTATCTAAGCATTTAAACCACTCAGCAAATGTCAGATAATTAAAATAAAATGGTTTGGACTACTTTTTAAAGACTTACTTTATGTGTATAAGTATTTGCCTGCATGCATGTATGTGCTTGGTACTTGTGGATGCCAGATGTTGAATCCCTGGGTGCTGGGAACCAAACCCCAAGCCTCTGCAAGAGCAGCCAGTGCTCTTAGTCACTGAGCCATCTCTCCAGCCTGGTTTTGGCTGCTTTTTATTTACAGTAATATGCTCTAGGGTCTTCATGTCAAATTCCTCCCAGTGGGAAAGTCACAGGCTCCCAAGACTCAGCTTTGTCATTTGCAAAACTAATTAACTACTTGTTGACAGAAATATCCATGAAGAGAATATGCTAGGCGGTTTTTTAGGAGTTGAGGATGAGAGTGATTAAAATAATGTCTTTAGCCCCCTTGAAGCTTATATTCAAGTGACAGAGACAGATCACAATTGACTAGAAGAAATCCAGGTACCACACAAAGAAAAGAATACAACAGAGCGGCTGGCAAGTTTTAGAAGACTAAGCCTGAGATTTTAGTTAGGTGGCAAGGGAAGAGTCTCTGTGGTAGTGACATTTGGAAGCTAGAGAGTGATCCTCATTGATTTAAGAAGAGAAAACAGAAGCAGAGGTCCTGGGGAGGGAGTCCACTTTGATGTTCAAGAGCACCATGGTGAGCTAGCAGGCAGTGGGAGGGGCATGCTCAAATTGAGGTTGGAGAGGAAGTTCAAGCCAGATTATGTGATGAGCACTATGGGTTCCTTGTGCTCATGACAGGAAGCTAAGGAATATATACCCCCAGAGATGATGCAATTTACATTTACAAAGTAGCTAGAAAAGATAAGGACCAGGTGACCATGAGGCAAACAGAAGGCCATACCAGGAGTGGCAGTCCTTTAGGGATGGGATACCTACTTGGACCAAAGTTTAATGGCTGTCGAGCAAGCTGAGCTGAGAAAAGTGGGGCAAAGGTGACATTTTCATAGGGAGAGTGAGTGTGCTAATGGTTTGGATGTAGTATGTGAAGCTGGATGAATGGTGGAGCCACCAACTAAGATGGAGAACCCTAGGGCTAGGGGCAGCTTTTATTTTGGGGGTAGAAAATGATGATTTCAATTAGAAATGCTTTTTGTGGTTTTTTTTTTCTTTTTCTTTTTTTCTTTTTTTTTTGAGACAGGGTCTCCCTGTGGCCCCAGCTAGCCTGGAACTCTCAATGTAGACCAGGCTGGCCTTAATCCCACAGAGATTCATCTGTCTGTCTCTGTCTCCCAAAGAATAACAAATAAGTGGATTAGAACACAACAAACAGGCACTTACATGGTCAAGTACTAGGAAACTGGAAGAACAGAAACCTTCTTCACACTCAGGAAGATGTGCTCCATCCTCAGCCTGCCACTAGCTCTTTGATATAGTACTGTTTATTAACAATTTCTACAAAACAAGTTTCAATGAACAGAAAGTAATAATTACTTGGTATTTTCTTCCTAGTAACAGAGACTTATTTTCCCATGTTACTTTCCTATCTAACATCGTGTTTCCCTGCTGCAGGATCCTGTGGGCACTGAAATCCAACGTACCCATGCTTATTTCCTGTAATGGACAAACTTGATGCTAATGTGAGGTATGTAGCAATCTGTCTCTATTGGCATGGACACTGGTACTGGGCAGCTTATGAAAAATCTGGTTTAGATTTACAAAGCTAACATGGATTTTCTTAGCTGTTCCGCACATAGCCATAAGTGTGGTATACTGTTTGATTGTTTGTGTTTTATTACTATGCTTAAATGATAAAAAACGTGGTTAATGTTTTTAGCTGCCATTACTGACAATTAGGTTGTGGAGATGCCACATAAAGATTCGTCTCTGCAAGAGGAAAGGCGATGCACTTAGATGGAGATGAAATGCATGAAGAATATCTCTCTGCATCTGAACTTCAGGTGTAAATCCATGTAGCTTGTCCAACAGGTCCTAACATATCCACTTGCTTTTTTTGCCCAGGGCGTCAGGTTATGGGAAATGACTATTAATATTCTATGTTAGTGTGCCATGGATTGTTACATTAAATGTTTTTTGTTCTATGTAACATTCTTGTAATTTTCTGCAAAATCACAGATGGGATGAGAGTTTTTTCTTATAAATGCTTGCTCTATTTGATTTGGCATAGCCAAAAAGTGCAAAGAAAATTTAATGTAGGGAGGCTTAAATGGTGTGTTTGTTTTTTCTATATCTTGAGGGTAAGGAGTACCCACCGTAGCTGAAACTGCAGCTGGAAGACATCCTAAAAACGCATACCTTGTGAAATTACAGGGGCTACATTTTTCCACAGGAGACCTGTAGAGAAGTGTGCTTCTGTTTGACATGGTAGAAAACCGTTACAAAAGGGGGTTGTCAGCTGTCTTGACAGGGATTCTAGCTTGGCATGACTTGAGCTGCACAGAGGTACTGTCACCCCACCAGAGGATTCCTTGAGGGTAGAGTGTGTCTCATGATGCCTTCCATAATCCCTGATACTTGGTGGGTATCTTATGAAGAGCTGCGGATCAGCTAGTCATCGACAGACTATACATTATTTCAAATAGGGTTATGTTCAAGTGCACCTAGATACAAAGATCATTTAGCAATAAAACATTTTACACTCTCGGCAGAAAGCATTGTGGACTTTGTTATTTACTCAGTGCATGGACTTGGTGCAGTTTTAGGACTTCACAAAAGTTCTTTATGCTGGTGGCATGTGTTTTACCTTCCTCTCAAACCTTCTGAGATTACTTGCACAGAAGAAACAGCGGAATATAGAGAACCCCAATTTTCGTTTTGTCAATTAAAAGGGCAGAGTGAGCAATGCCAACAGTGAAGCGTTATGAGACTGTTTAAGTTCCAAACACTGCATCAAACCTGGTCAGGTGGTTAAAGTGTACTTTTCTGAGGGTGATAATTCAGGCCTTATGATCCCTTACATAGACAAGTTTTATATATTTATTTATAGTAGCATTAGCTTTGGATGGCAAAATACAATTCAATTAAGTGAACATTAGCCATTCTCCTAGGGTATTGTGGAGCAATGCTGTGGGATTCAAGATGATGTCACATTCTAGACTCTATGTCTGGGCCATCCTCTCTGTCAGTTTTCTAACCAGATCCTATCAACATATGTTCCTCCTTACCCACTCCCACTCTCTACCCATAGCAGGCAAATGTCAGACTTTCTATTCCTTTCCTCCTCAGCACAGCCTCTGAATGTCCATAGAGAAGGATATCTTGGCTCACATTTACCAAATTGTGATGCATGTATCATTA
Source organism: Nannospalax galili (assembly GCF_000622305.1). Lineage (NCBI taxonomy): Eukaryota > Metazoa > Chordata > Mammalia > Rodentia > Spalacidae > Nannospalax > Nannospalax galili. The sequence continues at coordinate 205,958 of NW_008342110.1, read as the reverse complement.
ATAATACCTAATGAGTTTAGGTGGCACATCAACTTTTTATTATGAATTTACTTATTTTATAATTACTCTCTTATCATGTAGAGTAATACTATTTTGATCCTTTAGGGTAATGGATGTAGTAACTACATCCATTGCAGTTAACTAAAATTTCCTTTTTATATGAATGCATTTAAAACTTGAAATTCAGCTTATGTAAAGAAAAAGGTTATCCAAAATATTTATTAATAAATTAATATTAAAAACCACAGAGCTTCTATGCAAATGGTGAGCTTCTAGAAACCAGTGTTCTGTGTGTAACTAGACAGAGTGAGTTTTATCATTTTGAAAATAGGGACTAGAAGCTCTTCTTTGGACGTGATTGTCTTTACTTGAAAGAGTACATACATAATTCAGTGAGGGGCCCTGTCTTGGGCCAGGAACATTCTTTTAGTGCGCTGCAGACCAAGGAAAATCAGTGAGAGGAGGATGGGAAGAAGAGAACAGACATTCAGGGAGGAAGAGGCCCAGCTTGCCTGCGAAGGAGCTTAGTAGTCAATGGCACAGAGGCTATAAGAGACTTTGAGATTAATTATGTATTAGAGACTATATGTTCCCTAACTAATGTATGAAACACACACACACACATGCACTTGTGATATTCATGCTGATCTCTACCAAGACTGGTTCTTTAGCAAAATTTTTTTGTTTGGCTATGAATTATGCGTTAACTATGTGCATTGTTGAATGTGTGAGGTCATAATGAGCTATAACATGGACTTATATTACCCTAATTAATATCTAAACAGTCCTACCAGGTATATAACATGATTTTCTTCCACTTTACAGCATATGAAGTTAAGACACAAAGAGGTTAAGTAACCTGCTTCAAGGCCATGGAACTACACTGCCTTCTCTTGTGATATAAATGTTTTGTCAGTGAGCACACAGCGTGTCTGTGTGTATGTGTGTGAGTTAGAGAGCTGACATTTCTGTCTGGGCAAATATGGTTTTGAAGAAAGAATGCATATTGGATAATGGACACCCCAAAGGAACAGGGTAGTGAGAGCCTATAAACACCTTGGGGGAATTTCAGAAATAACTTACTCTTCCACAGGCTGCAATATTGAGGGCTCTGATCAACTTTTCCCAGACAGGAAGGGACAAGGGAATCTTAGTTTAAATTTAAAGCTATATTGAATGTATTGTTACATTTTGTCAGACCATACTGACCATTTCAGTTTTTGTTCATATATATCTTTTCAGCATTCTTGGCTAGAAGCACCAGGAGCCAGTCCTGGAAAACATAGTCAAAGGTAATTTGGGGGCAATGATCATGTACAGGCTTAAAGAGTTAAGGCAAAACTGCTGTTTGAACATGAACAAGGATTTGGGGAATGATGGAAGAACCTGAATTGTGAAATGTGAAATGGGTCATATTCTTTGTTCATTATAAGACAAGACGAGATAAGGAACACTAGGTCTTGCTGCTAGAAATCAGAGCTGTATTGCAGTTTGCTGGGAATCTTCACCACAGAGCAATGGACGTAGGACAGACTAACATGATGAAGCCCCACAGTGAGTCATGATTATTTGGAGATAGTTCTGAGCAGTTCTTACTTTGGTAAATAAGGTCTCACAAACTTTAGAGTCAGCCAACAACTTTTGTTAGATAATCTGACACCCACAGCACTTAGGGGGTGTATTTGGGGCTCTGGGTTTCTTGTCAGCCTCTAGAGTAGACAGATGTATTCTTTTTGAAGGGAGGAAAGACAGATTATATGCCTCTAATTTTGCCCCTAACGGCTACTCTTCTAGATCTGGTTTTGGCTTGCCTTAGGGAAATTAGCTTGCTAGAGCTCTGTTTCTCCCCCCACAAACCCTGGAACCCATTTCATGGTCCCAAGAATGCATTTAAAGTGTCCCCTGACTTCAGAGACAGCCCAAACTTTCTGCTTTATCTGACTACATGCTAGTCTAACCGGTAGGAGATTTTCCTCAGTTCAAGTGTGATCCTGAAAGCAGCCCAGGTCCAATCATTTTCTTCCCACTGGTTATTTCAAATAAAAGCTGCCTGATTTCTAAAAATCTTTTTTTCTCTGTGATCGTCTAGTTCCAGAAAGTGTAGGTTTTACTCCACAACTGAGTAGGAGAAGAAAGCCCATGTAGATGGACTTGCACTTAAGATAATGGCCCAGATTTTGAGTGCAGTCTTCTTTTATGTTTCACTTCTTTTTAATGGTCTTTGCCCCGTTGGACTCCCCTCCTCACCTGCTGGGCTCTCTGAACTCTCCGACTCTGCTGCCCAGAGTCGCTGGAGCTTCCTCCTTCGTAAGAGCACCCTCATCTGTGATTCTGTTTCTTCTCTACAGAATGATCCTGTGTTCTCTTATTAATGTTTCTTATTAGCAAGCACAAAAGTATCCTCTAGGAATTAAAAGTCATAAGTGGTAGCAATCTCCTTCCTTTGCTGGGGTTCTAGGAAACAGAGCCAACTTTACAGCCATTAAAACCAGGAATAGGTAGGTATCAAGGCTTTGGTGTGCTTTTGTTTCCCAGCTTTTTTTGTTGTTGTCTTTTGGTTGGTTGGTTTGTTTGCTTTTGGATAATGCATCCTTCATTTACGCAAGCTGCAGTAAAGTGGGGAGGAAGGGAAAAGGAGGAAAGATGGAGGGAAGGAAGGAAGGAAGGAGGGAGGGAGGGAAGGAGGGAAGGGAAGGAGGGAGGGAGGGAAGAAAGGAAGGAAGGAAGGGGAGGGAAGGAGGGAGGGAAGAAGAGAGGAAGGGAGGAAAAGAGAGGGAGAACAAGCAGAATCATTTAAAAGGCAATCAACTTTATTATTATTATATTTGAATAGCTCTGAAAGTAGTACTGAGTTACTAATAAAAGGAGGTGCATCAACATAAGAGTGGAAATGCCTTAAGACTGGAGCTGTGCAAGGTGAGGATGATACTAACTCACTGGATATTTTTACCATTGATTCATACAGAGTTTGGTGTACTGGCTTGATTTAATTCTCATATCACTCTAAGGAAGAGAACTCAATTCATAAATAAGCAAAATAAAACATTGAGAGAT
>NW_008342110.1:161484-198692 GCF_000622305.1 Nannospalax galili | reverse complement strand
AGATCAAATACCTCCTCAGAACTCTGAAAGTGAAAAATGGCAACATGAATCCTTTTCAGAATTTTTTATTTGTAGCTCTAATACATTTACTTTGACATTCTTTTGAAGAATACATGGGGAAATGGACACATTGGTTATGTTAATTTATGTTCCCTTGTTCTCCTGACAATAACTGGATCTGTAAGAACAGTTTGCTCAGCGTCCCTGGGGGCAAAAGTGTGCTCCCATTCTTCAGATCCCACCCATGGCAAGGAGAGGGAGGATCACAGAGTATTCATCACTGACCATATGGCAGTTCTGAATGATATAAATTCAGAGATTCAGACAGGCTGAATCAAAATTAAAAAACATATATAAAGAGGGAAGGAGGGAGGGAAGGAAGGAGGGAGGGAGGGAGGGAGGGAAGGAAGGAAGGAAGGAGGGAAGGAAGGAGGGAGGGAAGAAGGGAAGGAAGGAATAATTTTTCCATGGAAAGAATCTTTTTTCTCTCTCTGGTGAAGCTTAAGGAACCCACTGTATATTTTTTAACAGAATTTCAAAATGGAAAACTTTTATATACAAAACAAAAATCCAAACAAATAACAAAATTTGATGCTTTAAAAATAAAAGACATGGGCCTGGAGAGATGGTTCTGCGGTTAAGAGCACTGACTGCTCTTGCAGAGGACTGGGGTTCAATTCCCAGCACCCACATGGCGACTACGAACCATCCTTAACTCCAGTTCCAGGAGAATCCAGAAGCCCTCTTCTGACCTCCGTGGCATTGCAGGACACGGGTGCATACACATACATGCAGGCAATACATGCATACACATAAAATAATAAAATAAAAAAACACATAATCTTGATATAAAAATAGTTGCCTGCTGTTTACAACATACCTGCTGTGTACAACATGCAACATTAATTAAAAACAAAACCAAGGTAAGTGGCTGGTTTTCAATTAATTATCCTGTTGCCTTAATTACAGCATGGTGTGCTTAGCTACAATTCATTACTTCAAGGCATTAAATTAAGTAGATATTAGTATAACACAAAAATTTGTTGAAATTTGGTCTTAAAAATGACCAAAGGATAACAGGCTTTTAAATAGAGGAGCTGACTTTTTGTTTGATTGTTAGTACTGGTCTTAATTCATCTTAGGTTCCACGAAAGTCTGAGGATGAAGTTGGATTTTTAATGCTGAATACTTCAAAGCATTAAAGTAGTTCATACATACAAATTGCCTCCCCAGAGACTTAGCAATATAAAATTGATTTGGAACTAGAGTCAGTCTGTGTTTGTAACCTAGCATTGGAATTGTGAACAGGTGCAGCCTTACAGCAGGGAAATGTTTTGCAAGAAATCTCTCTTCAGGCTTTAAAACTGTGACATTCATTAGCACATAAGGAGAAAGTGAGTGGATACAGTTTAAAAGAAGTTATTTTTATGTTGCTTTAGAGATGTAAATGAGAATGATACTCAGTTTTATATCCTGACTGACAAAATGGTGATTTTTCCATTAGGTCTTTTGATTAGATCAGGAACACAGTGAGTGTGAGCTGAAATTCGCCCTGTGTTGAAAATCTTTGTGCCTAACAGGGTCCTAGGGGACCTTGAACTAGACGTGTCACAGAGTACCAGCAGGGCAGTGACATATTTGTGTTTTTGAAGCCATGGCCTCCTGCAATGTGGGTATTTACTGGTCGTGGACTTTAGTCAGCCAACTTCTACACTCAGGTTACACTACACAGTTTCCCAGCAGTACTGGCACAACATTTGAACCAGCAAGAGCGAATGCCATAGGATGCTGAGATGATGCGGCTTATGGAAATTGGCTTTGACCTTATTAATCATTTGCTAAATGTTTTGAATATTTGTCTCTGAGTATATTCATTCTCTGGTATGGAAACTGAGGCTCCCAAAGGTGACATCAAATCTTCAATATTGAGACTAATTACTCACTCAATGGGAATGAAACCCGATAAATGATACCCATCCTGCACCATGTTTTCTTTACTTGGTAGCATACATGAATCTGAGCACATTGTTGTCCGGGAATTAGAAGACAGAGAACTAAGTCCCATGTCTTTTTGACTCCTAGTCAAAACATATTCACTATGACTGCCTTCATATCTAATCAAGGAGTTGGTAGATCATCCCCGTTGAGAGGAAAACCTCTCTGACTTGGTTGTTTCTGCTTTTGCATTATCAGTGTCTGCCCAAGGAAATGGAAACTAGGGCGTATATTCAAGCAAATGGTGCATTAATTCAGGAACTTAGGCACAGGCAACGTAAGCTTGGAGTCAGGAAGTTCCATTATCCTGTAGTGCTGCGGATCTTCTGTGGGTGCTGCCATTACCCCCAGTTCTTGCTTCTGAAACTATTTGCTGCAGAATGCCTCTTCTACTGCAGGAGGAAAGTGGCTCCTTACTGTCCCACCGCCCTGTGTCCCATTCCAAGCCTTTCATTTGGATAACATAACCACACCTCAGCAGGCAAGGAAGTCTGGAAAAAACATAGTTTTCAAGCACTCAGGCTCCTCTAATTGAAATGAGTGGCCAGGAGGAGGAACAGCTTCTTCACTATATGGCCCAGGTTTCTTCTGGAACATTCAGCAGCAGAGCCTGCTGTATGGGGCTTCTCAAGAAAACTGAAAACTCACATGGGATCATATTAATATAATCACCTAAACTTCAGACTGTTGGACTGTAGGAAGCTTCGTCATTTGCTTATCTCATTTTGTCTACATGTTTTGGGGAACTGCATCATTGCTAAAATAGAGTATTTGTAAGTGTCCTGAATGCATTCTGCTTCTATTCCGAGGCTCGCTTTGCTCATAGCTTCTGAATGCCTAACCTGTCCTCACGCATTTAAGGCTGCACTTTGACTCTGGCAGAATAGGAGCTTTTATTTCTAAGTGTGTGTGTGTGTGTGTGTGTGTGTATGTGTGTGTGTGTGTGTGTGTGTGTGTGTGTGTGTGTGCATGTATGGTTGCCTGATAAGGCCAGGAGAAGGTGTCAGATCCCCTGCAGCTAGAGCTACAGGCAGTTGTAAGCAGTCCAAAGTGGGTGCTGGGAACTGAATTTGGGTCCTCTGCAAGCAACAAGTACTTATAATCACAGAGCCATCTCTCCTGATCCACACGCTTTTTTCCCCTCTTACAATTTTTTAAAATTATTTTTATTCTTAATTGTGTGTGTTTTCATATGCACATGTGGGTACAGGTGTCTGAGGAGGCCTGAAGTCAGATCCCCTGGAGCTGGAGTTCCAGGTGATTATGAATCCCTGAACTTGGGTGCTAGGGTATAAGAACATATGTGTCCTTCACCATGGATCCATCTCTGTAGCTCCAACTCCACCCCTCACCCACCACCCCCAGTGCCAGAAGCCGTTTGATAAGGAAAATCTGTATCATTTCAAACCACTACTCACAAGCATCCTCTGGGCTGCTGTTCACTGGATCCTGCAGAATCTGGCTGCTAGTCGTGCTGACCACCATCCTTCCCTGTGCTTGGTTCTTGTAAAGACCTTCCAGCTATTGCCAGTCTTTAATTGAAACCTCATATTCCAGTAGGATTTTTAATAGATAATTTCTTGGTACCTACAGAAATCAATAGATGCAAAATCTTGCCAGAATTTTTTTATAGTATCTACGTGGGTCTTGTCTTCCATTCAATAAGATTAATCTCTTTACTGAAAAGGATTAAAGTATGGTCTATCTTGAAAGGTCACCTTCATTATACAAAAGCTAGGTCAATTTTTCCTTCTTTACAAGAATGGACTGTTAGGAGATTCAAGAAGTGTATAACAAAATATCATACTGTACCTCAGAGACATGTACATGATCGTTCAGTGCTATGACATTTCTGTGCATAACAGATATAGATGCATATTTTTTTATTTTGATTTATTATTTTTATTTTATGTGTATGAGTGTATTGCCTGTATGTATGTGAGTGCACCCATGTCGTGCAATGCTGCAGAGGCCAGAAGAGGGCTTTGGACTCCCCTGGAACTGGGGTTAAGGATGGTTCGTAGCTGCCATGTGGGTGCTGGGAACTGAACTTGGGTCCTCTGCAAGAGCAGTCAGTGCTCTTAACTGCTGAGCCATCTCTCCAGCCCCATGATGCATATTTATCATAAGCTAATAAAAAATTTTTGATGTAATGACACAGAAATGCTAACATCTTATTTGGTCATTGCACATTGTACACATGTATCAACCCATCATGTGACTTGCCATAAATCTCTGCAATTGAAATAATTTAAAATATGTACATATATATAAAGAAGTATATAATTCATGCTGAGAATTATTTGAATTTTAATTTCTTCCAAGGTCCTTTTAATAATTTGGAATTTTACTTATGGCTTCTTCCTTAAAGTGTAGCAGACAAAAAGAGAGTTTGAGAGGATAAGAGAGTCTCTTAAGCTCATACCGTAATGAATGATTTTCCAGAGAATAAAAGTCTTATTTCCCAAACCACCACTTATTTCACATCATCACCCAAACACCCAAAGCAGACTATCTTCGTGTGTGTGTGTGTGTGTGTGTGTGTGTGTGTGTGTGTGTGTACATTTCAGTTTAAATGTTATATAGCTATTACTAAATCCCCAAAAATGAATCTGGACAAATATGGGAAAACATAAAATAATTTGTCATTGCTGCCTTGGGTATTTGACAAGGGCAGCTTGCTGTGGCTCAGCCACTCTGACAAGCAGGTGGCTTGTGTAAACTCACCTCTGGAAACACTGGAAGGTCCTTAGTAGCTACTGCATTATTGCACACGAAGTCACCAAGACAGAGAGATCTTTATTTTACCCTAAATTACATTCCTAAAAGGACCAAAGTCAGTATTTTCGTCCAGCTTTGCTTAATGACCAAGGCTTATCTTTTGAGAGTCACAGTTTGCTTTTCTTATATTGTGAAAAGTCTACCATTTGATATTTTAGACTTGGGTTCCCAAACCAAAGGCCTAACAGATATTTTTTGCCTTTCTGGGGTTTTAAAAATTGATTAAAACCCTTTAAGGGAAGTGAGACATTTTCCAGTTTGTCAAAATAACTCTGTCACCTGAAAATAAGCCATTTTGAACTATTATATTACCTATGGTAGTAGTGTAGAATGGTTAGAAGGTGTGAGTTGCCTGCCTGATCCCAAGGGTTTTTTTTACTTTATCACTTAAATTTGGCAAACAGTAGTCAAAATTATCTCTAAATTTATAGATCTGCATTATGATATTTAGTACCTGCTATTTTCTCCTTGGAAACTTATTTTATTATTTAGCAAATGAGGTTTTGTTTAATTTGAGACCTTTTATTTCTATTAAGGAATTGCTACAGGCTTCTGAATAAATACCTGGTAAGTGATTACTGTTTTATCAGTCAGGTAACGACATTCAAACCATGTTCTTATTTGCATTTCTAAAGAATTGTTAAGAATTATCTTCTCTTCCCCCCTCTCATCTGCCCACTCACTTGCTCCTAACATATAATGGTTTTATTAATTTCAGTGCTTGCAAAAGGGTTTATACAAAGTACTCATCTTTGGTTGTTCAGTGCTAACATGCCTTTGTGCATAACAGATACACATTTATTATAAGCTCTTTTTATGAAAAACATAACTTTTCAGTCTCACTTTATCTCAGATGCCACCATTATTCACTGTATAGAATTACTTCCAGAAAAAAGTACATGCATAGCTATATAAGATCATAGCGATTACATTTGTCTATTTATGTGTTATGTGTATATATGTGTGGGCTGTTGGGGGTGTACACATGCCACAGCCATGTGTGAAGGTAAAATGACCACTTGTAGGAGTTGGTTCTCTTTTCTACCATGTGGGCTCCAGTGATTGAACGCAGGTTGTCAGATTTGGTGGCAAGTGCCACCTGCTGAACCATCTTGCTGGTCAAGTGATTGCGTGTGTGTGTGTGTGTGTGTGTGTGTGTGTGTGTGTGTGTGGCCTCAGAAGGCAAAGAGAGTTTTGGATCTCTTAGAACCAGAGTTACAGGTGATTGTGAGCTGTCCAATGTGGGTCCCGTGTACCAAACTAAATAGCAGGAAGCATTCTTAGCTGCTGAGACATCTCTCTAGTCCCATATTTTTTTTAATGTTAAAGAAATATCAAATTTCTAAATTTCTCAACATTCAAATAGTGTTGATTATTAAGTTCAAAAATAAGATAGATGGGCTAGAGAGATGGCTCTTGCAGAGGCCCGGGTTCAGTTCCCAGCATCCACATGGTAGTAACAACCATCTGTAACTCCAGTTCCAGGAGTTGCAGCACCCTCCTTTGACCTCCATGGACTTTGTACAACATGGGTGCCCTTACCATGCAGGCAATACACTCATACACATAAAATACAAATAATAGATAAAATATTTTTTAAAGTATGGTAGAATGATTTGGGGACAAGAAGATATAGGATATAACTCCTAGAATTTATAAAGTAGAATTCCTTGTAGATAACTAATTACATGGGAAAGATGAGGAAATCATTTTTCCCACTGAGGATGGCCACAAAGAAGGTCCTTTTGGGGAAACAGCTTACTTTGGAACCAATTGGGATGGAAAAACCTGTGGCACATTTTGGGATAAAAGAAAAAAAAAATCTAATAGAAAATTGGTTGTATTGGTGTTGATCCCCATGGGAAAATGTTTAGGACAAGATTATGATCACCTGTGCTATGTGATGAATTGATTGGGAAGGAAATTGATTCCTGAAAGAGTTAATGATCTTTCAGACCACTGGAGGGTGAATGCAGTTCTCTAGATACTGAGAACAGCAAGAAGATCCTCAACGCAGCATTTCCTTTCTTGGGATTTCCTAGTCGTTTTGGCCTCTGACTTGCAATGACTGTATTAGTCATTTTTCTGCTGCTGTGATAAAACACCATGACCAAGGGAACTTATAAAAGGTAGAGTTTATTCAGCTTATGGTTCCAAAGGGGCAAGAGTCCACTATGGTGGGGAGGCATGGTGGCAGAGGTGGCTGGAGCAGAAGCTAAGTGCTCACATCATCACACAGGCACAGGAAGCAGAGCATGACTGGAGATCTGGCAAGGCTTAAGAACTCTCTAAGCCCGCCCCCCAGTGACGTGCTTCCTCCAGCATGGCCACATCTTCTAAGACCTCCCAAAACAGTGCCATCAACTGGGGACAAAATGTCCAAATACTTGGAGCCTATGCGGGAACATTCTCATTCAAACCATCACAATGACTAAGAATGTTCTACATATTTAGGGTGTATGTAAAAGTCAAGATGGTGACTCTTCTGATCTCCTAAACTGCTAACATCTTATAAAAAGAAAAACGAGCACAAACCCCCTACTGCACAGCTGTGGGTAACATCAGAATGATGGGAGTTCTTCCTTTGCACTTTCATTTCTAACTCATACGATTGTGAGAATCAAACCCCCTACTGCACAGCTGTGGGTAACATCAGAATGATGGGAGTTCTTCCTTTGTGCTTTCATTTCTAACTCATACGATTGTGAGAATCAAGTCTAATTCTCTCCATAGTAAATACTTCTTTATGACTCATGAGGGTTGTCATGTTAAAAACATACAAATATTTGGAAAATAGTGCAATGAGTTAGTGTGAGTTTTAGACAAGTATGGTAATTAAGGATTTCAACAAACCCAATATTTTAGTAGAGTGTAAGATGAAAATCTCCTCCCCCAAAGGGAACGTTTTGATGGTTTGCGCTGAGATTGAACGGAATTTTATCATTGGACTATTTATTGACTGAAGTTTGTAAAACAAGTAGTCACTGTAAGAATCCTGAGAATCCAGAAAAGTATGACTGACCAATGTTTGTAACTTTCAGCACACTTTTTTATTTTTCAGTTTATTTTGTTTTGTCTTACTGCTTTTTGCTGGTTTTTGAGACAGGACTTAGAGCGTGGCTCAGTTTGGGCTCAAACTGATAACAGTCCTTCCGCCGCAGCCTCTTTGTTATGAAACCCTGCTACTTTCTGTGGTGCTGGTACTGATGAGCTAGCATCACTCAGCTTGAGAGGGAAGAATGTCAGCTAACTAGCCTTCCATGGCCGAGGAATTTTATAGGCTGCTCAGACCAGTTCTTTGGATAGTCCACCTGAGGACATGGTGGTGACCTGCCCAAGAGAAGGAGACACTGCATAAGTAGACAACAGTCTGGAATCCACTAAGCAGATAGGTTTGAACACAATCAGAAAAGAAAGAGACTTGGTACACTTCAGGAAAAGATTCACTTTTAAGAACCTCACTTCAATTGTTTCAGGAACACCGATGATGCTAATTAAGAGTAGGGAAGTTGAAAGTTAATTTAAAATATTCATCTAGTCAAAAAATCCTGAGCACTTAGCAATCTGTAATTAATATTTGATTAATTTTGACAAGCTTCTATCCAGTTATGTTGAACCGATGAGGTTTTACTCTGTGAAAAAATAACTAATAACCTTTTTAGACAGGCTTAATTTAGTTGTGCTTTTTCTAAAATCATATAACCTTAACTTCCACTTTCTCTCCTCCTCCGGTCTCTACTGTCATTGTGAGTCATCATCTCCTTTCTGAGATGTGGACACCGTGGCCTCCCAACTCCTCTTTTAAACTTTAAAAAAAAATTTCATTTATTATTTCCATTCCATGTGCATGTGTGCACCCCCTGCATGTAGGTAAGTGCACTCGTGCTGTGCAATGCCCGCGGAGGTCAGAAGAGGCTGTCAGATCCCCTGGAACTGGAATTACGGACAACTGTTAGCTGCCATGTGGGTGCTGGGATTCAAACCCGGGTCTTCTGCAAGAACAACCAGTGCTCTTAACTGCTGAGCCACCTCTCCAGTCCCTAACTCCTCTTTTGACTGTATCTTCCTCTGGTTCCTTTAGCAGTTTGATGACTGTCCATTTTTCCAGTGCCCACGCCTGATTACATCCATCTCATACTGAGTGCCCTACTCACACTGAATATGCGCTTGTCACCGACATACCCTCAGGCCTCCTTGCCTTCCGTCTATGTCCTCAGAACTAAGTTCCTGTTGCCAGTTGTCATTTTGTAGCTCTTTATTTAACGTGTATTTCCTCTGCTGGACTTCATATGCTCAGCAGTTAGCACACTGTCGGGTGTGTTAAAGTGTTAGACAAACTTAACTAAAATTGAAAAGCCTTTTGTTTTACTTTTCAACTCTCTAGGCAATTATTGAAGGCACATGAAAGATTTGTGCCCAAGGGATATTAATGATTAACACACACACACACACACACACACACACACACTGCAGCCATAGACTTTGAGACTGAAAAGCTGGAGGATGAAAGGATCAAGAGCACACAAGCTCTCTAACTGAAGTTGAAAATGTTTCTCTTGTAGAATTATTCAATGGTATGGTACCTCTAGTGACAAAGTCCCTGTGTCCTGTTTTCATCCCGTGGTGGTGACTGATTTCCTTGCGAGCTCTGCCAACTGACCCCTCTTTCTCCTATCACTACCAAGTGGTGTCTGCTGCACCAGTGTGGGCTCTGTGCTAACCTCTTTCACCTCATTTGCTCCATACGACAGCTTTATGAAGGGAGGTGCTCTTATTTATTGCGTTTCACAGAGCAATACAAAAATGCTAGACCCCTAAATGCTATGCTGCAGCTATACCGCTATAAGTATTTATGGATGCTAGCATTATTCCACCAAGTCCGGAGACCACCGTTACTTTTCTTGCTTCAACAACTGCTACTACTATAAGTATTCAGCTCACTGTGCCTTCTGCCTCTGCTATCATGACTGCTAGTTGCTAAGACTTTCTGTGTTCTTGGTACTATGTTAAGTAAGGCCTTCACAGACAGTATCTTGTTTCCCTGGGTTGGCAATACAAAAGGCCTGCTCTGAGAAAGAATGTCTACCACGTCTCAGATAGGAGAAGCAGTGTCCTCTATGATTCAAGACATCCTCAGAAGATCAGACCCTTTAAATAGCTTGCTTCTCTTTGACTGGTTCATATTCCAGGCCTTCTCCCCCTATTGGATCAGAAGTCCTTAAGCTGCTTTTCCCTCCATCATCTTCTGCCATTCTCAGAGACGTCCTTAAGAGGTTGTCCCATGCCAAGCCTTGGAATGTTTACTGCAGTGTCCTAGAAAGTAGCCACCCTTCTCAGGCTTGAGAATTCCAGTCCTCTTTTGAGGTATGCCTAGGTAATTGGTTGAATTAGATTTAATAAGCAACTAAATATGGATTAATCGATATTTTAGTAAAGCAAAGCAGCAATAATGAGATTGTGTCAAATTATGCAATGTTTTGCTTTATAGACTAAGCTATCCCTCTGACCCTTTACACTGCTGCTTATTTTCATAATGCTCTTAAACATTCTACTAGGTTTCTGTTTGTCCAACCACTGTTCCCATCTCTTCCTATAGAGTGTGCATTATCTGAGTCACTGAACAAGTTTCAGCCACTGCTTTTTCTTAGGGGTTGTCTGGGCTTAAGATAAATTCAAGGACTGGCAAGTTGGCTCAGTGGGACAAAAGCAGTCGCTTGTGAAAGCCTGAGGACTTGAATTTGATCCCTGGGATGCATGGTGGGACAAAAGAACTGACTCTTGAAAGTGTCCCCTGACCTCCACACACAGGCATGAGGTGCACCAGCATAGTCCCTCACACACAACGTGTACACAAAATGATAATATTTTTTAAAAGTCAAGCTCAAATGGCTAGTTTTTCTTTATGTAATTAAAGGCTCTGGGAGCAAGGAGCAGATACTATGTCACCGCCTGAACGTTTCCTCTGTGGACAGTTGGTTTAGGAACGAACAGTGCCTTTTGCTCTGCTGCCCTTTTCTGTTCCCTGAGGCCTTGTCTTTCTCTCCTCCTGTGTTGTGTTATGGTCATCTTGTATCCTACTTGCCCATCCTTCCATGGCTTGTTTCTCTTGTTTTTCTACTCTGCCCAACACTCCTTCATGATCCACATTTTTCTTCTTTTTCTTAAGCATATCTATTTCCCTTGCACTACCCCCCCAACTTGACTCACTGGCAAACATTTCCATTTTGCTTTACAAATACATTTTTAGGAATAGTTGCATACTATTTATAAATTGACAAATAACCTCTAGGTACCTATGAAACATGATTGTGGCTAACAAGAAATATAAAATAACAGTCTGGTGGGTGATAAAGCCTCATGTGAATAATTTATGAGTAGGGTACTCCAAAGTTCATAAAGTTTCTTTAACTGCATTGTTTTCTAATTCTTACAACATCCAGCAAAATAGGGCATTTTCCTTTAGTGTGCTGTGAAAAGCTACACTGCCAGTAAATAATAAAATCAAGATTCGAGCTCACACATTCTTTTCTTGGTTCGGTGTTATTATGCATGTATCAGTAAGCGGACACAGGACCACCCTGAGTGTGTTGATGTGAGAGACATCCTAGCTGATGGAATATTCTAGGTTGGAATATGTGCAAAACTGAACTGTAGTTTGGTGAGAAATAACTGGGATCTAAAGTCTAATTTATTCCTTCAGATAGAGTTGATTAGGAGAAAGGTTAACAGTAAAATGAAGTATTGTTATAATAAACAGTATCAGGCAAGTGCTGGAAATGATACTATCCACCACATCAATGGACAGTCTGCAAAGTGAAAATTTAAACTATAGAGATGGAGAGTTGGGTCAGTGCTTAAGAGCACTGACTGCTCTTGTAGAGGACCCAGGTTCAACTCCTAGTACCCACATGGCAGATGACAACCATCTGTAACTTGAGTCCTGGGGGATCCGACAGACCTCCGTGGGCATTGTGTGACACAGGTGCACTTACACACATGCAGGCAAGACACTCATACATATAAAATAAAAATAATAAATAAAATGTTTTTTAAAAAAGAAAATTTAAACTATAGAGATATTTTTTAGTTTAAAAGGAATTCCTTAGAATATCATAGAGATTTATCCTAGATTAGGAGGAATGATTCCCAAAGCCACTGGAGTTAGAGAAATTATTACAAGAAGCAGTAAGAAATGGAGGCATACATTTGGATACTGGTCAAAACTGGTATGCAGATGGCATCTGGATCTTCAGATCCATACAGAATCTAAGAGCCAAGAGCTGGGATGTGATCCAGGGGAGCCACAAGGATGACTAGATGGTGAATGTTGTTAGTAACTCAGCATGAAGTATTCAATTGACCTTTGAATTTCCTTTATTATGGATGGACCAGAACTCCAAGGCAAGTTCTAATAATGATAATCAGGCCCTACTGACCATTTTTTTAAAAAAGACAAACACATTTCAGGGTAAACATTTCAGGAGAGGCTCCATAAGAAATTGTTTCTTGAGGTATAGGAAAAGTCTAGGTTACCTATCCTTGGAGTTTCTAAATATTTACAGAGTTCTGTAAGTTAAGATTCTTCCTATTTAAAGGAGATCGAATTCTAGGTAAGTTGAGAAACAATGAAAATTTATTAGCTCATTTAATTGAAAATTTAGACGTACAGTTTGCTGGACCAGGATCCCAAACAAGGTGGTAAGAGTTGGTCCTCCTTTTCACTCTGCCATGTTTTAGGAAAGGGCTTCCCATGGAATAATACCTGAAATTTCCACTTTCTATCTTCTAATGCAGAAAGAAACATGAGTCTTCCCAATAGTTCCAACAAAGCTCCAGTTCCAAAAACCCATGGGAGCAGATTGCGTGCATGTGGCCATCTCTGCACCATCGTAGTTCATAATGTATTTCAGTTGGAATCTCCACGTGTATTAAACACAGTAGCTGGCCAAGGCAGTTGCCAATTGGAGATGGGATGGGAGAGAATAGGTCCAGCTGCACTCACATCATGTGAGCTGAAAATAGAGGCAGCATAGTTCCTCTCAGGAAAATTGAACTATTTTACCAAGGTAAAGGAGGCGTGAGTGCTTCATAGTCTAGAGGGCAACATCTAATAGGGGCCCAAATCCTCAGGCTGAGTACCTTAAATGGTCATGGTGCTTTCAAGTTTGGTTCTGAAGAAAATTTCTTCTTAAGCTCAAGTAAGATCTGCACTGTATCGTTATGGAGAAGTCATGGGTAGTTTGTGCCACCAGTTTGATGAAGCGAGCAGGTGCCAACTGGGTGTGCAGATTCTGGTGGAATGGGCAAGGCTGGAAGGATCAGGTGGCTCTTACGATGTAGAGAATGAGAGGCAGCAACTGTGCTGCTGGTTAGAAACACTAGAAGGTTTCATCCCAAAGCAAAGGATCTTTCTTTGTTTTTGCTGTTTTCCCCTCAGTTGCCTAGAGGCAGCCTTGGAATCGCAATTGTAGGTATAAAGCTTAAGCTGGAATCACTCTTCAGTTAACTGGCTTCTTTTAGGAAATAGGAGCCATGGAATTCAAATACTCTTTTGAATTTCAAAGAACTTATTCACAAGCACTAATGACTCTTCCTAGTTTAAATAAAAGACTACAGTTGCCAGAAGAAGTGTAAATTTCACTGTAACAAATGATCCTGTGGATATTCCTTCCCTTCCCTATTTATGGCTATTATCTGACACATATAAATATGGTTGTGTCATATATGGTAAGTGGGTGTACATGTGAGGAGGTGGTGGTGACTGTTCTTCTAAGCTAGTGTATATTCCTGTGTGGGTGTGAGTTGTGTGGATACAGCAGCTGTTGAGTCTCAGTGTAGTTTTCTTTCAGTTAGTCTGAAACCAGGCTCTGCTAGAGCTGGGAGACACATCGAGGGCTAGGCCAAGTCATCTGCAATACTGTAGCACCACCAAAGCCTGGAGAGAAAAAAGGATTTTACAGAATAGTTCTGTTCAGTAGAGATATAACCAGACTACAAATGTGAACTACAAGTCTGCTTTTAAATTTTCGAGTAACTGTGCTAAATGTAAATGAGAGTTGAAATTAATTTTAATAATTTATATGCTTAACTCAGTATATCCAGAATATTATTTATGCATGTGATCTATATTAAATCATTGAGGCAATTCACATTTTTTTGTTAGTCTTCAAATATGATATTTTCCCTTTCTAGCACAGCTGAACTCAGACAAGGCACATTTAAATGCTCAGTTACTACAGTAACTAGGGGCAACCATATTATACAGAGCAGTTGTATAATCTATGTTCCAAGGTCACAAAATTGCTCACATAAGCCACCACTCCCAGTTCTAAACTCTCACCCCAACTCTACCACCATTGTGAATGCTACCAACTTAACCCACTTTCCTCCTGTGTGGTCTTACTATGTCTTCATCATGTTTTTAAAAGGATATTTTACTTCATTTGTTATTATTAATTATTATTATTATTTGTGTGTGTGTGTGTGTGTGTGTGTGTGTGTGTGTGTGTGTGTCTGTGTGTGTAGTGTTCTGAGGCTGGGACTCAGATGGTCAGGCCTGCAACTGAGTGTTTCTACATCCACAAGCCATTCCGCTGGCCGTCACTTTGCTTCTTAGTGTTTGAGGCAGCCTCTACTAACCCACCAAAGACTTAGTGAGCAGCTTCAAACCCTCTTGCCAGCAGACAGTTCGACCTCTGAGTAGTCCCAGGCATCCTCCCTTCTGCTTCACAGCTGCAGAACTCTGGCTGAGCTTGGTACAGGCATTCAGCCCTTGTCTGACCTCACCCCAAATGGATGTCAGTCCACTAGGACAGAGCCCCCTTTTCCCTCCAAGCACACCAGCATACTTAGTATGTTAAACATTGTACCTGTTACCTGTCCTTCCTCACTGGTTATTTCAACTGCATATTTTTAGCATAAAATATTCCAACTCTTTTGTCTTTTGCGTATTTAAAAATGTTACCAGTTACCTTTTGCAGACTAATCAAGCTTTATTTTCCGAACTCCAGTTTTGAAAACCCTGATAAGGCTTGTGCCTTTCTGCTTTCTTTTGGGACTCCATCAAGTTATAGTTTATTTTCTGCTCTGAGTTTTTAAAAAGACATCTTCATACAGCTTCCATGATTTTGGCTGGACCAGACAAACTAGGACTCTGGAAAATCCACATAAAATTGTAATCATCATGAGCACACAGCAGATACGTCTTGCTAAATCAATCAGAAGCGAGAAGTAATTATGATAGTGTATTTTCTATGATGACCAAGCTTAGGTAAAGTCTAAGTAATAGTGACTTGTATTTTGTGTTGATTAGAGACGTCTTTCCCCTTGAACTTCAAAGATTCTCATCCATTTCATGAATGAGGACTTGATGGTTAAAGACCTCATATTTGTTGTTGATATGGAGGAATGTTATCAATCAGCTGTGGAGGTCCCACCATAAGGTAAAAGCACAGTGGAATAAAGGTGTATACAAGGCTAAAGCCAATGAAGCCTAGAGGAGCACCTTGTACTAATGGTAGGCTATGGGCTGTTACCATCCCTAAGACCCGGGTCCAAATCTTTTACTATGAAGAGGGCTATGAAGAGATGAGGGGACAGTTCTTTTCCACTCCAGCTGCTTGTACAAGTTCACCAGACAGGGTCTGTGGACTTCAGTACAGGAATATAGCTACTGGCAATCTGTGTTCCACTGAGGAGAGATGAAGAAATATTCTCACCATTCTGTTACTGATTCCTTCTGTTGACTAAATCCAACTACTAGCCAAAGGGAAAGACAGCAGATTGATGTAGTCCGTACACAAGGGAAAAGAGTGATAGAAGTAGATGGAGTGAGCACACAGGGTGAAGGGAGTCACAGCCCTGGGGGCCTGCTTGTGTTTAGACAACTTGGCACTGCTACAGATTTCCAGCATGAGCCAAGATGGCCACCATTGGACATCTGGAGGACTATGAGTCAGCACAAAATGGCTGACACTGGGTGTCCAGGGACCCCAAAAGCAAATGGTGATGTAACCTGTTATATAACCAGTTTGGCAACAGGCTACCTTTGTGTGATTTTTCTATAAAAAGTCCTTGGGACCAATGGCATGGGCTCTTACCCAAGGACTGCCTGCCCAGCATCCTCTGTTCCCTTACCTGCAGAAAATAAAGCATGTCTTATTTGCCAGAAGCTGCATGAATCTTCTTTAATCTTTAGCTCCTTTTGATCCTCCATCCCTCACCCCAAGACCTCAGCCTCCATACAGGCTAAAGGGCATTTACTCATTTACTGTCTTTTTCCAGTTTTCCTAGTGGTAGAACTCAGATTTTGCTATGGGGAACAATCCCTCCTGTACTCCTACTATGGGGAATGATCCCTCCTGTACTCCTACTATGGGGAACGATCCCTCCTGTACTCCTGCTATGGGGAACGATCCCTCCTGTACTTCTGCTATGGGAATGATACTTCCTATATTCCTACTATGGGGAATGATCCCTCCTATATTCCTGCTATGGGGAATGATCCCTCCTATATTCCTACTATGGGGAATGATCCCTCCTATACTCCTGCTATGGGAATGATCCCTCCTATACTCCTGCTATGGGAAACGATCCCTCCTATACTCCTGCTATGGGGAATGATCCCTCCTGTACTCCTACTATGGGGAATGATCCCTCCTATACTCCTGCTATGGGAATGATCCCTCCTATACTCCTGCTATGGGGAACGAGCCCTCCTATACTCCTGCTATGGGGAATGATACTTCCTGTACTCCTGGGCTCTTGTGTTCAGGGTAGAGAAAATTGTTTCTCAGGCTTCAGTGTGGGCATGTTTAGACCTGACCTCACTCAGAGCACCTGGCTTCTCACACATGATTTGTTTCTGTGGGTTCAGAGGAACTCCCAGGACTGAGTCAGAAGAAATTCCCTTTCTCTTAGAATTCTGTGTGTGTGTGCGTGTGTGTGTGTGTGTGTGTGTGTGTAAATGAGTGTGTGTGAGTATAGTATACGTATAAGCACACATGTGTTTATGTGTGTGGAAGCCAGAGGTTGACATCTGTTGTCTTCATCTATTTGTCTTCCTCTATTGCTTTCTACACTTTTTTAAAGAAAGCATCTGAGTCCATAGATCACCGAGTGGCTATACTAGGTGGCTGATGAGCTCCAGGGATCCTTCTGTCTGTACCCCACCCCCAAGCTAGGGTTACAGGTGAATATTACCATGCCTGACTTTTATGTGGGTGCTGGGGATCTGAACTCAGGTCCTTACACTTGTTCAGCAGGTGCCTTATTGACTGAGTCATCTCCCTAGCCCTCTCTTGAGATGACAGGGGCTTTGAGAAGCAGATGACCACCTTATTACATGTGGGGGAGAGTCTGCCCAAGAATTAAGCCAACAAGGAAGAGCGACTAAAGTGGAAGGAGGGAAGCAGGTTACTGCGAATCTTATTTGACCCTATGATTGTGTTTATCCATCCCCTGCTACTAGAGCTTTTCGTGATACAGCCAGAGTCTCACTCTTGCTTACACCACTTTGAGTTTGAGGTGCTGACATTTTAAAAAATAGTTTATTTATAATCACTACTATAATGAACAGGGTAAGAGATGCAAATTAGGGTAAGAAAGAAACTGAGAATGTATATGGGGAATTAATAATACTATCTAGCTATGGGTAGACTCAGAGGAATACGTGTTAAGCTTGGTAGAATTTTATCTCCTATTAGTTATTCTTCCAAGTTTTGGGTAAATAAGTAATTCTGGTATGCTACAGGAATCATTAAAAAAATTATGTTGGATATTGTTGAGCTTATAAATCAAGTTATAACTATACATATAGATAATATAAGGAAAAGATCTGCCTGTGCATACATAGAAAATAATCTAGAATTCCATGCACCAAGGTATTTATAATGGATGGTGATGTTGATACGATACATCTGTCTGTAGTCTGCTGCTTTTGTTTTGGTTAGTAATCGTGCATTCCTTTGTAATAAGAATAAAGTAAAGCAGACCTATTATAGCCAACAATGTTATTTTCCTCAGCAACCGAAGAGAGTAAATTCTTATCACAAGAGTTAGGAGTTGTTGATGAGGAGACAGAAAATTCACCTGGAATTAATCAACCCAGTGAGTTGGTGGCCCGGTCTGGGAATAGGTGGGAGGCAGCTTACTGGGATCAGACAGGAAGACATGAAATATCCCAAGCTGTGGTAATGCAGCCCTTAACAGGGAAACTGAGGGCATTGTCACCTACATTTCCTCTTGAGATGATGATTGGTATAACATGTTATGTCAACTTTTCATCAAGAAGAATTTTAAAAACATTTTTTTCACATTAAGTGCAGAAAGATTTAAAATAAACGTGAATTTCCCTTTGCTCGGGTAAATTCAGGAGTGTCTTTGTCAAGAGCACTCACCCCTGAGGTTTGGAAGACAGTTCTCCCTAGCCCTTTGTATTTTATTCTCTGTATTCTAGCTGCCTAGAATTCATTCATTCTGCTCATACATGGCCATCGTTGCCTAGCAACAGGAATGGAATTGCTATGTGTGCTTCTTAATGGCTGTAAAGTCCTGTTCTTTATTTTATATTTTAAACAAATAGAAAAAAAGAGGAAAAACCCATGGAAAACAAAGTGGAAAAAAATACCCAACTGACCGTCCAAATGTAAAGCACAGAATCCGAGCACGTTTAAGCAGGGAGAAACTGCTAAAAGGTTTGTTTTGTCTCAAGGAGGAATTGATTGACAAATGAAAGTTCCAAGTCAGCATTTGATCTGTGCAGTCTGCAAGAAAGTTGTTTCCAAAAAACTTAAACATTTCTTTAGAAACTTTCCATTCCCAGGCTCATGAGGAATCAAGAAAGCCCTCTCTTCTTAGTTCAGATAAACTATTTGTTTGAAGGACATCATATTAAGATTGATCTTAAACCCTCAGGCTTCCTTTATAATCTTCCTGGGGCTTATAAAAATTGTGTTTTCAGGTGCTATAACTTCTAGGATGCTAAACTCTGTTTCTTTCCCTTTGACCCAACTCACGCTGAAGAGTTTCTAAGGTCACCACCTAAATGAATTACCACTTAGTCAAAATCACCCTAAAAATTTCCCCACCCAATGCAGATAGTCTATGTAAATGCAAACTAAGATGCTTTTTTCTCAATAAGTCTACGCCCCATTTTCTGGTGTCAGAACAGATCCCTCTTTCTTCTCTTGAGAGCTGTGTGAAATATAGTTGGCTAATGCTTGGGGAGACATGTTTAGAAATTCAAACGTACATGTCTTTGATTTACTAGCAAAGTGCCAGTGTCTGTATCCAACGAGAACAGTAGGAACTGGGCTGACTGAAGACTGGATAAACACCAGCTCCTGAGTCATGCTTATATGGGCACAGGAGATCCTGCAGTGCGATAGTAGCAAACCTGCCCTGTGACAGGCTCCTGTCTTTGAGTCTTTTAACTGAGTACACAGTGCATGACCACCATGAAAGTACTCCCGTTTCCCTGAATCCTACTACTAAGTCTTTTAGGCAAGAAGAGCACCCTATTTTCATCATTCAATGAATGCATAAGTAACTCTCCATTTTTATCCTATTTCATCAGCACATAACCAAAGCACTGCAGGCTTGAACTGGGTTCTAAATGGTATTACTCTATCTCCTGTCGACATAAGACTCACTAATAGGATGTACATTTTAATTAGCTATCTGGGAATTGATAATTGAAGATAGTACTCTCAAGAATGAATAAAACAGTAAGTTCTACTTTTCTGCCTCCTTTATCCCTCAGAAATTCTTTTACAGTCTCTCACAACATTTTAATTTAGAATATGGTCATCTCTCAACTAGGCCACTGCAGCATCCTTTTCCTGGTCACGCCGAGACACTGACGGAAATGTTCTGTTGTATTTCTCTCCAATCCACTCAGTGTACTATGCCTGAAATGATGCTTCTAAAATATGAACACTTTTGTGCTATTTTCTGCTTAAAAACCTTATGTAGCTTCCTCATTGTTTTCAGATTCAAATCTGAACTTTCCAGCACAGCTGTTATGAACTTCTATGTCTTGGCTATTGGTTGGTCTTTGCTAGGTCATACCTCTTTCTACCCATAATCCAGTTCTAGTACATTGCTTCCATTTTTTTTTTATAAACTGCATTTTCTTGCCACTGAGAGCATTTCTCCCTGTCTCTTCACCTGACTTCATCACTTTTTCCAAGCCTCAGATTAAATGTTACTTTCTTAGGCAAAGCCTGAATTAACTGTCTGTACTCTAATGTTTCTCCTCAATACTTTATAGACACCACTCATTTTAGTACTTACAATATTTTATGACAAGTGCATATCATTTATTTCCCCTGCAAGGCTTTGCAATACTCAAAGATAAACATTGCCTTATTTTATCTAATTTCTTAATGCAATATAGGCTCAGTAAATATTAGTTGAAGGGCTGTGACAGTAAACTAGAGTTGCAATGCTGGTCCCACAATGGCCTTACTCACCTCTTAGAAGTTGTGTTCTCTGCTTCAGCTTCTGCCTCTGTGTTCTTCCTTAAACAGTGTTTGTGCTCGGTCTGAGAATATGGAAAATAAGTACTTACCTTGTGCCCAAGTTCTGTGTTAAGAAATATTTTTATCTCTTTTTATGACTTCCCCACATCCTCTGTTTGAAACCCACTGCTTTCTCTCCTCCAGTCCCTGCTACTGCCAATTAATGTTCTTCCACTTTAGTTTGTAATTTCAACAAGTTTTGGCAGGTGGATCTCTGTGAGTTCAAAGCCAGCCTGGTCTACATAGTGAGTTCCAGGATAGCTGGGGCTACAGGGAGACCCTGATTCAAAAAGACAAAACAAAACAAAACAAAAACCCAAACAAATAAACAAACAAAACAAAAAATAATTCATATTTAAATATTTATCTGTTGGACTTACTCTCCTACAGACTATGGGGTTTAATAGGGCAGTCACCATGCTCACTCACCAGCCTAAGCACAGGACAGGCCCTGACATGCTATCAGATCTGTAGAACTGAGCCATGCTGTCATCAGCATCCAAGGTTTTGTGTACTTCTTGGTGGAAGCTGATACATCATGTGCTATAGGCCATCCAGAAAGATGAGACCCCAGCCCTCTAAAGGCCTCCACTGTGAGGGACAGTGCTGACTTGTTTACATTTGTCTTTATAGCATAAATATTTAGTTTTTCCATCTGTACAGTGGTGATTAAGATACACCACATGAGATCAGCTTCAAGGGCATAGATAATTTGTTCTGGGGTGCATCCATGCCCCTACCCTATCCTGTGTTGTGTGGTGTAACTGAGGAGTACAAGAATTTAGAACTTCCCCCTAACTACTGAATGCAGCCAGTAGCCGGTTATTTCCTCGACTTCCACCCAGTTGGCCTAAGGCAGTGACTAAAGTCATGTTATTTTCAGACTAGCTGAGCCAAGAAATAACAAGTTCACCAATGCCCAAAACATCCTGCACTGATCCGACTGCTCTCACACCTAACAGCACAGTTCACTTTGAATGCCCTCTAAATAGAGCCGTATGTTTTGCATTTCTTTCTGTCTGGCCTTTGTCATTCATCACTGTATTTTTGGAATTTATCTGTTCTGTTGCTTGTAGCTGTGGTTAGTTCATACATAGGGCTAAATATTTAATGATATGAATATGCAACAATTTAAAGATTTGTTTTCTAATGGACTTTTGAATAGTTTCACTGTTTAATATGTCAGTGCTCTGCAGGGTCTGGCCAGTGTCCTGCCTCACTTTTATGCATATGTGCACATATTTCTACTGTGCATGGCGTTAATAGAGAGGTTTCTTGGATTGCAGACTCTGTGTCCAGTGCTAGAAGATTCTGTCAGCTTTTCACCTGTAATAGGTAGAAGTTCTCATTTTCCTGTGCACCTGCCAGTTCTTCCATTGATATCTTTTAATAAATGAAGATTTTACCAAGTCTTTTGTTTATGATCTTACGAATTGAATGTCCCTTTCTTATTAATTGTTAAACGCTTTCTGTTTTCTATGTTTTTAGCTTTGTCTGTATTATTGTGCTCCACTCTGAGGTCATTTTCTTTGGAAGGAGAACTCTAACCTTCAGTGTAGGCCTGATGAAATGGGTCTTAGGTTTAATTGCCTTGAAGTATACATTTTATTTAACTTTGAATGGATATCAAATGTCTAGGCTGACTGCTGTTTCCTTTCAGCACGTGGAAATTTCAGTCATTGTCTTTTGTGTTCTGTACTGAATCGTTGAGTGGTCAGGCAGTAGCATGGCTGCCCTTCCTCCCCAAGGCTACTTTTAAATCTCTCACCTTCTGTTTGAGTTTTGTCACTTTTTAATCTGTTTTCTTGTGCCTAGGTATGCTTATCCTTGGTACTGTAATAGATGAGTTTGTAGTGTCTCTTGAATATATGGTTTAGTGTATTTAATATGTATTCAGAAATTGTATAATTTTCTTCAAATAATGACTGCATTTAAGACTTTGTTCAAGTCATCTTTTTTGGAATATTAATTTCCAACTTTTTATAATTTATTATTTTTATTTTATATGTATGAGCATATTGCCTGTGTGTATGTAAGTGCACCCATGTTTTGCAGTGCCCAGGGAGGTCAAAAAAGAATATTGGATCCTCCAGAATTGGAGTTATGGACAGTTGTTAGCCACTACGTGGGTGCTGGGAACTGAACCTGGATTCTCTGCAAGAGCAGCCAGTGCTCCTAACCACTGAGCCATCTCTCAGACCCAGTGTCACACTTTTGATGCTTTAAATGTGTCCTATCTAGCTGTCTCCCCAAGATTCAGTCAGGTTTTTGTTACTACTTACATTTCATTTTGAATGCTGTCTCCATATGCAGCCTGCTACAAGGCCCTGTTTACCTCTCTGTACGTCCGCATGATGGAATTACCTGTTTATTTTGGTATAAATATCCTCAGAATATTATTTAGTTACACACATCCTCGTCCCAATTTTAATTCCTTTCAATAATCTAGTTGCTCACACTTGGACAAGAAACTCGGTGGGCCACACACAAAACACAAAATGGAGACTGGGAAGGAGGATGGGGACGTGAGGAGGGGGTGCCAGGGGGAAAGGGGGATGAGCGAGGAGAATGTGGGGTGAAAATTATCAGAATCCATTCTATAAATGTGTGAAGCTGTCAAACAATAAAAAATTTTCAAAGAAACTTTATCAATTTAACAAAAACCCTTTGTAGGACATTATGTCAGTGGTTGTTACAGGCAGAGGAGATATGTATTCTCACTGAACTATGAGTAATGGGCACATTTGGATATAAAGACAAGAATATGATTTAGATGGAATAAGTTTTCAGCAACTGATTCTTACCTTTAAGTTCTGGGAGGCAAACAAGTGTTAATAAGACGACAGCCTTACTATTTTGGGAGTCTCTTGGACTACGCCGACCAACTACTCAAAGAGAGGTTTCCCATACCTGGCATTGGGGCTTTTGTTAGACAGAAGGAAATAAAGTTGATTTTACATTTTTCTCAGAGCCACACATAGGCTAGAGAGCCGGGCAAGGCCACCTTGGAAGGAAAAAGGAACAATGTGAAAGAGGGTGCTGAAGAAAAATTATGGAACAGACAGGTATCAGGAGCTTCTGGAAGCCACATTCAGAGTACTGGGATACGGTTTTAGGCTGGATTAAGCTGACATGACAAGTGTTCCATCTTAAACAAATTACCTTCAGTGCAATTTGTGGAACCATTTGGTTGGATGGAGGTATATTTGACCCTCTTTTTGGTGCAAAAACTACAATCTAAAGATGAGTCAGAAATGAGCCTGACATTAGTTCTTTAATTAGGAGGTTTTATAGACTCAGTGATAAGTACACAATAGCACAACAGTGAGTAAAAACCAGTCTGAAGTACACCAAATACTCCATGGGAAGTTCGCACTGGGCGTGCAGTGTTGTGGGTTCAGAGGAAGGAGGTTTACATAGGGTTATTGGAAAAGGCTAAACAAAGGTAGCATCTGGTCTGGATCTCATAGGATGAGTTCAAGTTATATATATTGAGTTCTGGGAAGGATGCTTTCCGGGTGGGTAGAGGCTTCTACCTGAAAGGCACTTCTACTCCACCTCCTCGTGGCTGCTTCTTCATCTCTTTGTATCATTCGTCTATTATAATTGATCTTGTTTAATCCATAAGACAGTCAATTCCAGAAAGAGAAGAACCTTGGCTGTCTTGTTCACTACTAGATTACCTAACACCTTGCAGAAAGCTTTCATAGAGTGAATGGATAAGAATGTAAAATGGTGTAGTCATTACGGAAATCAGCATGGAGCTTTCTCAAAAAACTAAAAACAGAACTACCATATCACTAGCTATAGATATATACCACAGTTAGGTATATATTCAAAGTACTCTAAGTCATACCACAGAGATTCTTATTCATCCATGTTTATTGCTTCATTGTGAATAATAGCTTTAGATGTTCATCAACAGGTGGATGGCCAGAGAAGATACAGTACATACCCAGAGCAAAATTTTATTTAACCATAAAGAAAAATGAAATAATGCCATTTTCGGGAAAATGGAACTGGAAATCATTATAGGAAGTGAAGTATCCCAAACTCAGAGACACAAATACTGCACATTTTCTCCAATATGTGGATCCAAGATTTTAACTTCTGTATGTGTGTGGTGGGGGTGATACAGATCGTGAAAGCAGAAAGGAGGCGGAGAGAGACGAAAAGAGGCTTAAAGGGACAGGGAGAGGAAAAGAGGTCAATCTAATACATGTGATATGAAAGCAGATGGGAAGGGAGGGAGGAGGAGGAGCAAAAGGGGATATCCAGAGAGAGTGAGAGGGAGATCAGCAACAAAAAGTTGTGTATGAGAATTTCATAATGAAACTGCATGAGTTGCTTTTCTGTTGCTGTGATAAAATATCATGACCAAAAGCAACTTAAGTGGCTTTCAGTTCTAGAGAGCTAGAACACATAATGAAGGGAAAGACTTGTCATACAGGCAGGAACGAGAAGCTGCCTGATCACGTTTTCATTCGTTCACCAGAAGAGAGAGAGAACAGGAAGTAGGGTGATGCTACAAAAACTCAAAGCCCTCCCCCAGTGACATACTTCCTGCAGGAAGGCTTCACCACCCCAAATAGCACCACCGACTGAGGACCACATGGTCAAATACAGGAGTCTATGAGGGATGTTTCATTCAAACCATCACATTGAGCCCCTTGGCCCCCACTGGCTTGAGGCTGTGTCATAATGCAAAATGCATTGAGTCCGACTTCAAGAGTCCTCATAGTCTTTAAGTCTTAAGCCTGTTCAAATATCCAAAGTCTCTTTTGAGGCAATCTCTTAACTGCAACCCCTGTAAAGTTTTTTAAAAATTTCATACTTCCAATATATAATGGTATAGCATATCATCACCATTCCAAAAAGGAGGAATGGGGCAAAGTAAGGACTGGACTAGAGCAAGGCCAAAACCCAACAGGACAAACACCACATCCTGTAGCTCTGTATATGGTCTCTGGGGTTTTACTTCTGAAGGACTTAGATGGCTCCACCCCTCCAGCTTTGCAGCCTATAACATCCATCATTCTAGTGGGCTGGTTCAGCTCCCAGTGTGCAACTCTCTTTGAAGGATGTCTCACAGCTCTGGCCTCTCCAACATCTTAGGGTCTTCACTGTAGCCCAGGCTCCACCAACATCAGAGCTCTAGGCAGTGACCTTTCAGAGCTTCTTTGCAGGGACTCCAACCCTGATACACACTGTCTGGCCTTAGTGACTCTCTGAAACTGCCAAGGAAGAAACCATGATTCCCTTAACACATCGAGACACTGTCAAGTTTAGCAGTCAGCTTGGGCTAGAAACTCACCCCTTTGGATCACAGTGACAGTAGCTTTTGTATGCAGAAGCAGTTATTTCCAGGATCAATCAACCACTTAGGCACATTCATTTCACAAATTGAAGCTTTAGCTTTGGCTCTTGCCCTGTGGTTCCAGAGCCTCCCCAAACAGAGTCATCAACGGAGGACCAAGTGTTAAATACATGAGCCTATGGAAGGTATTTCTCATTCAAACCAGCATAAAACCCATCTCATCATATTTTAAATTTTAAAAAAAATTAAAAAGAGGAAGAGAGAAGATAAGGATAAGATTTCTTGTTGGTTCTTTAGTGATAATTGTGCCATTTCAATAAAAAGAAGAAGAGGGATTCGCTGGGTACATGCGAATGGAAAGCCACCACCATCACATTCTAAGGCTTCTTCTTACCAGTGCTTTTCACACAGGTTGTTGTGTTCACAATCCACACGTTCCTGTAAATGTTAGATTGCTCATCACATAGTCCTCAGCTGGTGTTCCGGCTTGGACTGGAAGCACAACGGCATATGCTGCAATTGATTTGTAGTTTCAGACTTTGATCGGAAGTCTGTGGGCTGTTGATTGGTATCTGAAGCAAGTGATCTTCTGTACTATATTTTTAACTAACTTAGAGAGACGAAAACACAATGCTTCAGTGCTTATTAATGATAGGAGTAAATAAGCATGCTGCTAATCACATGCAGCCCACGTTCTTACAGACTGTCACTCACATAAACGAATGTCATCATTTTACAATTTATATCATTTAAATTGGAAAATATTTTTGAGCATAGCTATTTGAGGATTCTAGAAGGCAGACTGCCAAAGATCATAGAAAACCTAAAAATGATCTCACACCTCACAGAAAAAAATAGGAATGGATGAACTGAATTTCCATTGCACCTGTAATCAATAGGAATATCTTTCAGCAAGTTGACTGGTATGTAACAGTCAGTGTGCAGATCTTTTCAGGTCACTGATATCAGCATAAATTAAAGCAAAAAATAGATGAAGTCTTATGTTATAAATTATATGTCATTACATTGTGGAATCTGTGAATGCCTTTTGGGGGGTGTTTTCCTCTCCTTGTGGGTAGAGTAGGTACTGTGTCCTTAAGTCTTACTATGGGAAGAAAGTAACATGGTGAATGCATGTGTCTTGAGAAACCCATTTTGTAGTTGGAGAGGCAGTGATAGATCTGACTGGGGGCAGTAATGATAATGCCAGTTCTGGTACCTTCCTAGAGTTCAGTGTGTAAGCTCTAGCATCTATGCCCAGTGTTGGCTGTGGGGCTGAAACATCCTCTGGGGATGCTGTATAACATTGTTCCAGTGATTTATGATGGCTGTGACTCTCTAACCCTCCTAGAGATGCCTGATCTGCCTAATGTCCTTCAGTGAGAGCCTTCTCTGTTAAGGTTGCTTAAAACACGATCCGTCATTATAACCACAAGTGCTGACTGATACCCACTAGGTGATCACATCTGGTGAAAACATATTATGTTTGTATGGAAGAAAAATAGAACATTTTTCTTTGATGCCAGGTGAGATTTAGGTTATGTATTTAAACAGCTGTTAATTATAAAATTACAAGGAATAAACATATGAGAAGATTTGTTATTTTACAAAAGTAACCCACTTATGAAACATGAAAAATGAAAGATCATAATGCCTTCTGGGTATTGGATTAAAGTGATCATAAAAGTGTATTGTAGCCATAATTAACTTTGTGGGAATGTACAAAGTCAGACTCAGGGCCAGCTTTAGCCCTGATTAAGCAACCTAAATATATCACCACTTCTGTGAGCACCCAGTCTTCCATTTGCACACTGACAGGGATGAGTGATTTGTTTTTTGAGATCTACCTTTTATTTCACCTCAATACCTTGGTAACCAGAGTGCATCAAAAAGAAAAAGGAGGATGATTATAGTCCTCTTGGTTGTATCTTACAGTCAACTGTTGGATTCTTTTTATTGATAGATTGATTGATTTTTATTGAATTTAAAAAATTTATTTTTTGCAATTTTTTTCTCATTTTTTTATTGATTGATTTTTTTGTGTGTATTTCATACAGAACATCCCAATCTTATTCATCTTTATACCTGCATCCCAAATGGCACCCTCCCGTAGCCTCACCACTGGAGTCTATATACTCTGTCATTCCTGATGGTCTTAAACACCCAAAAGCAAAGTATAACCAAAGATTAAAGTGATCAGTATAATTCTATAAGAGTCCATGTGCATAGCTAAAGGCTACATAACAAGAAACAATGCCAGACAGGAGATACCTTCCTTTGAGTTGTTGGCCAGGGTGGCCTACGAGACTCCCAGATAGTAACCCAGCATAGAACTGGGAAAATGAACAGCAGACCCCAATCTTATCCAAAGGAATGCTTGCAATTGATTGCTGCTGGATGAGGAAGAGATCAACGAGAAACTCTAGATGGGCTGACTAGACTCAGCAGATTAACTAGCACTGGGTAACGGCTGGGGGCGCTGAGAACACAGTGGATGGGTGATTTTTAAATTTGGTTCTGCGTAGCTATGCACTGTTGGTTGAGGAGTGGATGGTGCGTGCTCTGGGCTAATGTGATCTGCATTCTCAGGTAAACCAGAGGAGAGTCACATATATCTTTCTCACATGTTAGTTTAAAATTTTCTTCCTTGACAAATAGTTTCTTAGGTGGTAGAGACAGGATTAGCGTTTAATGTCATCCTTGACTAAATAGTTATAATAGTTCCAGTTCAGATGCATAAAACCCCATCTCAAACAAAACAAAACAACAAAAAACTCAAAGAAACAACAGCAACAAAAAACAAAACAGAGCAACCCAGCCAATAAATTAACCAAACAGCAACACCAAACCAAGCTTCTTTATTGTTAACAGATCTGAGAAGATACTGAGCTATATTTTGCTGAGGGTCTCTTGTGACAGTACTATCCTATGACTGTATCACCTTTCACTATCATACTAAGTGGGTAACCACACACACACACACACACACACAGAGAGAGAGAGAGAGAGAGAGAGAGAGAGAGAGAGAGAGACAGAGACAGAGACAGAGAGAGACAGAAAGACAGAGAGACACAGACACAGAGACTAGAATAATAGAATTATAGAATCCTCAACTGGAAAATACATTTTAATTCTAATCTTTTATTTCCATAATTTCTAAGCATATTATCTAAGAGCCTAGCTCCTCTTCAAGAACTTTTTCTAAGGAAAGTATTTGCTTATGAGGGCTTCATTAATATATTGTCATTGACAGTATACTTAAAAGACAAAATTTATTACTGTTAGGAATATGTGTTATATGATTTTTTTGTGTGTGTGTATATGCATGTGTGTGCAAGTGTGTGCATTCATACGCATACACAAAGCCCAGAGGAGAATGTCAGGTGTCCTGCTCTATCACTCTCTGCATTATTTCCTGGAGACAAGGTCTCTCCCTGCACCTGGAATGAGGCTGGCAGCCAGCAAACCTTAATGATCCTTCTGTTTCTGCCCTGACATCCTACTGGAGTTACTGGCATACACTGCCCAGCCTGGCTA
The DNA here is from genome assembly GCF_000622305.1 of Nannospalax galili. Taxonomy (NCBI): domain Eukaryota; kingdom Metazoa; phylum Chordata; class Mammalia; order Rodentia; family Spalacidae; genus Nannospalax; species Nannospalax galili. The sequence continues at coordinate 169,541 of NW_008342110.1, read as the reverse complement.
TTTATGTGGGTGCTGGGGATTTGAACTCATGTCCTCATGTTTGCATAGCAAGCACTCTTACCCACTGAGCCATCTCCCCAGCCCTATTATGCTGTTAGCTGAACTATTTCAAAATGAAAGTAATTTCCCTAGCACTTAAAAGTAGAATATCCCAGATGACTGGAACCCAATATACCTGCACTCCTAAACGTAACAAAGAGTAACACTTTTAGCAGCAGGAAATGTAATAATCCATGTTAAGAAATCTGCACTGGGTTTTATGGTCAGATTATTGATTTTTCTGGTATACAAAAATATCCAGAGGAACTCAAGTAGATTTAAATTTTAGTATGCTTGAGGGACTGGTCATTTGAAGGCTTGAGGGGAAATTAGCAAGAGATAAAAACCAAAAGCAGTTCACATAGTGATTCTGCTGAGTTTTGTCTTAGAGTTCTGAGCTTTATTTTGAAACCAATGAAGAGGAGAATGGGTTTTAAGCAGTAGTGTGGCATGATTAGATTTGAATTTTAGAAAAATTTGGCTGCGGTATAGTTATGAATTACAGGAAAGCAAGGCTTGTGGCAGAGACACTAACTAGAGCGTTTAATTCAGGTATGAGATTAAAAAAATTAAGCTAGATGCATGAAGGGCAGAAGGAAGAAGACAAAGTTCAGAAAGAATGACAGGCACGCTGGAGGACATGGACGTTTCTGTGACGGGTAAAGAAATGTGGGGAACCAAGAGGGACGCTGTGCTTCTGCATCAGCTGACAAGCAAAATCCAGAAGACAGTGGTTTTGAGAATGAATGATAAAAATTCCCATTGATAAGTATTTGCAGTACAAATCTGTATTATTCTCATAGTCTGGAAGGTTACAAGAGAAGAAAATACTGTGAAACTGCATGTAGCAAGTACCTGCCTGAAGAAAATTACAAATTCTTCCAAACGGGCACAAACTGAATCTAAGTTGAACAGAATTCTCACAAATGTGAACTCATATTACAGAATTTTAAGGATGACCTCACAATGCAAAATTACAAAATATGTGATGGAAAAAGCTGCTTTCTGTGAGAGTCAAAAGACCCTCAAGTCAGCAGGATTTAACACGAATGTCAGACAGTTTGACAGACTACAAAATAATTGTTCACAGTTAATAAAGAGAAAGCACAAGATGATCATTTGTTACTGACACTGTGATAAAGATTAAACCATGTATTTAAAAAAGAACTTTAAAAACTTTTCTGTGTGCAGTGTGTATGTACGTGTGTTGGGCATGTTTCTGTGTATCAGTTCATGTGTGTGTGAGCATGTAAATGGAGGCCAGAGGAGTGTGCCAGGCATCTTCCTTTATTGTTCTCCACCATCTTTTAAAAAATATTTTATTTATTATTTTTAAACTTTTTTCTGTTTATAAATGTATTGCCTGCATTAGGTCAGTGCACCCATGATGTGCAATACTGAGGTGGTCAGAAGAGGGCATTGGATTCCTCTGGAACTGGAAATAGAATGCTTGTTAGCCACCATGTGGGTGCTGGGAATTGAACCCAAGTCTTCTGCAAGAGTAGCCAGTGGTCTTAACTGCTGAGCCATCTCTCCAGCCCCTCCATCTTAATTTTTGAGGGTCTCTCACTGAACCTAACACTTGTTGTTTTGGTTAGGGTGACTGACCAGTGAGTTCCCAAGATCTGCCTGTTCCCCAACACTAGGGTTATATGGCCATGTCGGTTTTTTTTGTGTGAATATTGGGGATTTGAACTCAGGTCCACTTGCTTTCATAGCGAGGACTCTTACCCATTGACCTATCTTCCTACAATGCAAACTAGAACTTTGAAGAAGTTAAAAATCCTTAAAGGAAGACTCAATATTAATAAATATACAGCAAAGAGAACTACTGAGTTAAAAAACTAAAGGGCATATCCAAAGGACTCTGTATCCTATTACAGAGATACATGTTCATTTATGTTCATTGCTGCTCTATTCACAATAGCCAGGAAATGGAACAACCTAGATGTCCATCAACTGATGAATGGATAATGAAAATGTGGTACACAATGGACTATTGTTCAGATCTCAGAAAAATGAAATGATGAAATTCACAGGTAAATTGATGGAACTAGATACAATCATCGTGAGTGAGATAACCTAGATCCAGAAAGACAAATGCCACATGGTCTCTCTCATATGTGGATGCCAGGTTTGAACCTTTAGATGTGTGTATTTCAACGGAAAATCTATAAGGATATAGAACCTAATAAGAGGCAATGCAGGGGTGGTATTTCAGGGGTGGAGATGAGATAGAAGGCAGTGATATAAAGGGGGAAAGGGAATACTGGACCAGGAAGAGTTAAATGAGGTGGGGAATGGGAGGGCAGGACAAAGGAGAGAATATGGGGATGGATAAATAACACTTAAAGCCCCTTTGAAACAATCGTATGGAAACTTACAACTATAGAAGCTTCTTAAAATATATACATACACATTAATAAAAAGTTTAAATGGGGTTCTCCTATAACAGGATACAATGTCCCTACCACATACCACAGAAGCAAATAAAAAGACCAATGCCAGAATGGACTCCCTCTTTTGAAATTGTTGATCAGGGAGGTCCCATAGACCATCAAACAACACTGGATTATTGCCATTGTTCTTGGTTGTGGACCATAACTTGACCGTAAGACCCATGTGAGTCAGAAAAAATAAGGAGAAATCAAACTGACTTTAAAGCTTCATCTCTACTGCCTAGCTTTTGTAGTGCTGGAAAGTGCTATGCATGCTACCAAGAGAGAAAAGTAATCATCAACCTTACCCAGCTTGAACCTTGTAAGCTACAATAGTGACTGGCCTCCAAAATATGCCTACTGTTGCAATAGTGGCAAGAACGTTATGGGAGTAACCCAGCACTTTCTGCTTGAATTTAAGGCCCCCGTCAGAGGTGGTGGATGAATACAAGGAAACTCTGTTTCCTGGACACAACAGGGCAGCTGCAGATGTGACAGTATACACAAGACCTACCCAAGCTCCGGGCACACAAAAACCCAGCATGGAGAGGGGAGGTGCCAAAGATGCCCCAGCCCTAGCTGAGGAACTATTGGTGATTGATAGCTACGAGGGTGTGATGCCAGGTAAGCTGACAGGGCTCCAAGAGGTGGGCATACATCCAAGTATATTTGGTGAGCATAAATTAGATTCCATAAGCCTTAAAAAAGTAGAAGACACGAAGTGGGGCAGGGGGAAGGAGTGAATCTGAAAGGAGATGGGGGAGGGATCTGAATGTCATCAAAGCACATTGTGTGAAATTCTCAAAAATTTAATAAAAATAGAAATTCAATAGAAATTCCCTAAAAGGGAAGAAATTAGGAAAGTTGTAGAATAAAGATAGAGAGTATCTGAAAGTTTAACAGTGGTGGAGAATATATGAGACAAACACACACACACGGATGGGCACACACTCAACAGACACCCATGCACACATATACACACATGTACACAGAGTTACATACAGACATACATGTATACATGCACAGAGATACACACAGTGACATACGTGTGCACACACATACACAAAATCACACAAACTGAGTATGGAAGAAACAGTATTCAAAAAAGTTCTGGCTTACTCTTTCCAGAATTGACAAAGGAGGTTCATATTAATGTACAGGAATCATGCTTCCTACGCACCACACATAAAAGTAAACCCATATCTAGGCACATGATTTAAACTGTGACATATCAGACATAGCAGATAACATGTTATCGGAGGGAAGAGTCAGTTCATCTGCAGAGCAACAATACCAGAAAATCCATTATCTTCCCCAAACTGAGAAGATATAAATGCTACATTAGGCTATTATGAAGTCAAACATATTTCAGTACCAGTGTTGAAACAAAGACATTTACATTTTTATTAGGTTTTGAGATTATCATTCAGTGTATTTTGACCAGATTCACTCCTCTTCTCCCAACTCCTCCCGGGTTTACTCTCCTCAGTCCCTGCCCATCCAACTTTAGGTCCTCTTTGTTTTTAAACCCATAGAGTCCAATTTGTGCCTCCCATGTACTCTCAGAGTATGGCCATCCACTGGGTCATTGTTGACCTACTCTTGTTGATCACTCTTAAGCAGCTATCAATTGCCAGTAGCTCACCAGCTAGGCAATTTATTTTCATCATGTTTATGAGTGTTATGCTTGCATGTATGTATATGCAGTGTCCATGGAGGACAGAGGAGGCATCAGATCTCCTGGAACTGGAGTTATGGACAGCTGCTAGCTGCCATACGGGTTTTGGGATTCAAACACAGATCTGCAAAAATAGCCAAAGTGCTCTTAACCACTGAGCCATCTCTCCATCCCCTGATTTATCCAAGTTCTAAGTCTCAAGTATGTGGTTTCTTAAATAATGTCATCTTATTGTAATGTTCTAGAGGGAAAACAAGAGTATTGGCAATAGCCTGCAATGTTTGGGAGTCTATGGGGCCTCATTGGCCAACAACTCCAAAAAAGATAATTCATTCTGGGCACTGGGCTTTTTATTTGTTAGCCTCTGGTATCCAGTAGTAGGGGCATTGTCACTCCTTTGTAGGATGACTCCAGTTGAAACTGGATAGCTGCATGCAGAAGAATGAAACTAGATTCTTAACTCTAACCCTGCACATAATTCAACTCCAAATGGAACAGGACTTCATGTAAGATTTGATACTCTGAACCTGAAACTAGGGAATATGCTTGAACTTACTGACTCAGGAAAGGGCTTTCTGAACCCATGTTCAGAAAAATAACACAGGCATTAAGACTAACAATTGAGCGCAGACTGCCGGAGAGTGTTGAATTCTGGCCTCCCTCTGGCCTCCCTCTGGCAGAGGGCTTGAGAACTCAGGGGACTGCCTGAGAGCCCCTAGATCCTGCCTCCACATGATGGTGAGCTTCCCCAAATTGTGCCATACCCATCCCCCTACCTGGGATTTCATGGAGCTCCTCCCAAGGTCTCAGGTCAGATCTGGCTTTGGTAGGCTAAGGCTGAGATCCTAGCAGACAGCCTGAGAGGGTGGGTTCCAACCTCTATTGGTGTAGCAGCTCTGATCTCAGCAGACCTCCAGAGAGTGCCAAGTTCTGGCCTTCCTCCAGCCTCCCTCTGGCATAGGGGCTGAGAACTCAGGGGACTGCCTGAGAGCACCCAGATCCTGCCTCTACATGGGGAAGGAAGCCTGAGTGTACCTGACTAGGAACTGAATTGGGCTTCTGTGGGTACTCCTGAGTACCTGATCTGAAGCTATCAGTTCCCTCCAAATTAAACCTGGGAGAACCTGAACCTTGTACCAACCAACTTTACATAACCAATAAAGAAAGGATCTAGGCACCCTGATAATACAAACAGAAGCATACTTCAACTTAATTCTCATATCAAAATCATAAACAACAAAAGAAATTCGCATGCCAAATCACAATGAAAGGATAATAAAATGGAGAACAAAAACACTATGTCCCCACCATACTCCACCAATCCTGTAGAAGAGTTCTACAAGGAGAATTGCCTAGAGATAACCCCGGACACTGAATTTAAAAGATCATAAACATGATCAAGGAATTCAACGAATTTAAAGAACACACAATCAAACAAATCAAAGAGCTAAAAGAACATAGGAATAAACTTCTGAATGAATTCACAAAAGAGAAAGAAACATAGAAGAAAACTCAGGCAGAAATGAAGAAGGAAGTGCAAAACTCAATAAGCCAACTTGAAACAACAGGGGAAAGCCTCACCTAGAATGAATGAAAAGGAAAGCAAAATATCAACACTAGAGGATAAAGTTGAAGAATTGGACCACTCAAGCAAAGAGTATGGAGAATTTTTAAAAAAATATAGGAATGGAATATGCAAGAGATGTGGGACATCATGAAAAGACCAAATCTAAGGATCATAGGAATAGAGGAAGAAGTTCAGGTTAATGGTGTTGACCAGATCTTAAACAGGATTATAGAAGAGAATTTCCCAAAATTAAGGAAAGACATCCCCATACAAACACAGGAAGCACATAGAACACCAAATAGACAGGTTTAGAAAAGAAATTCCCCATGACATATCATAGTAAAAACACTAAATGTACAGAGCAAAGAGAGAATACTGAAAGCAGCAAAAGTAAAACAAGTCACATACAAAGGAAAGCCCATCAGAATTACAGCTGACTTATCAATACAAACTACGAAAGCCAGAAGAGCCTGGACCAAGGTATTTCCAGTTCTACATGACAATAGATGCCAGCCCAGAATACCTTACCCATCAAAAATGTTTATCATAGTTAAGTGGGAAAGAAAAATATTCTGTGACATGAATAGCCTGAAAGAATACATGTCCACAGAACCAACCTTTCAAAGAATACTTGAAGCAATACAGAGAGCAGAGAGACACAGCCATACCCCAGGGGTAACGAAAGAAAATAAATAAAGGCATAATCTAGGAAACACAAAATTAGACCGAGAACACAAGCAGCAATCAAAATGACAGCAACCAACACACTCCTTTCAATAATAGCCTTAAATATCAACAGACTGGACTCCCCAATCAAAAGACACAGGCTAATTGAATGGATTAAGAAAAAAAACCCATCTCTTTGCTGTCTGCAAAAACCCATTTTACCTTCAAGGACAGGCACTACCTTAAGGTAAAAGGGTGGAAAAGAATATTCCAAGAAAATGGCACTAAGAAACAAGCAGGGGTTGCAATTCTAATATCTGACAAAATAGACACCAAAGGAAAGCTAATCAGAAGAGATGAAGAGGGTCACTTCATTCTGATCAAAGGAACAGTTAACCAAGAACATACTACAATCCTTAACATATATACACCAAACTCTGGTGCACCCAAATTCATAAAAACAAAACTACAGGACTTTAAGACACAGATTAACCCCAACTCAGTAATAGTAGAGGACTTCGATACCCCACAGTCTCCATTAGACAGGTCAACTGGACAAAGAATAAACAGACGACTGAATTAAATGATACCACACATCAAATGGACCTAACAGACATCTTTCGAATATTCCACCCAAGCACCAAAGAATACACTTTCTACTTAGCACCCAAAGGAAGTTTTTCAAAAATGGACTACATACTAGGCCACAAAACAAACCTCAACAAATACAAAAATATTGAAATAATTCCATACATTCTAATGGACCACAGAGCAATAAAGCTCAAAATCAACACTGGACAAAGCTGTAGTCACTACTTGAACTCATGGAGACTGAACAACACACTCATAAACAGTGAGTGGGTCAAAGGAAAAATTAAGAAAGAAATAAAAGAATTCCTGGAATTCAACAAAAAGGACAATGCAACACAACACACCCTCTGGGACACATTAAAAGCAATCCTAAGAGGGAAGTTTAGAGCTCTAAATGCCTCCGTTAAAATTTAGAAAGAGCCCAAATAAATGACCTAACACAGTAACTCAAGACACTGAAAAGGCAAGAACAAATGAAACCTAAATCCATCAGAAGGAGAAGAAATAACAAAAATCAGAGCAGAAATTAATGAAATAGAAACAAAGAAAACAATACAAAGAATCAATGCATCTAAGAGCTGGTTCTTTGAAAAGCTAAATAAGATAGACAGACCCTTAGCCCGGTTAACCAAAAGAAAGAAAGAGCAAATCCAAATCAACAAAATCAGAGATGAAAGGGGAAACATCACAACAGACACCCAAAATATCCAGACCATTATAAGGGAATATTTTAAAAACCTATAGGCTACTAAATCTGAAAATCTAAAAGAAATAGATGGATATCTGAAACTATGGGAACTACCAAAGTTAAACTAAGAAGAGATCAACAGTTTAAACAGACCCATAACATAAAAGGAAATTGAATCAGTAATACAAAGCCCAGGGCCAGATGGAATTACAGCAGAATTCTATGAGACATTTAAAGAAGACCTCCAACCAATACTACTTAAATTACTTAAAATGAGAGAAAACAGAGGGAGAACTCCCAAACTCCTTCTATGAAGCCAGCATTACTTTAATACCCAAACTGGGTAAAGACACAACCAAAAAAGAAAACTATAGACCCATATCCTTAATG
>NW_008342110.1:160619-161075 GCF_000622305.1 Nannospalax galili | reverse complement strand
TCTTTACTATTTTTCAACATAGTGCTTGAAACTTTTGCTAGAGCAATAAGACAGGAGAAGGAAATTAAAGAAGTACTAATTGGAAAAGAAGAAGTCAAACTATCACCTTTTGCAGATGATATGATACTATACCTAAGAGATCTCAAAAGTTCCACTGGAAAACTCCTAGAACTGATTAACACTTTCAGTATAGTGGCAGGTTATAAAATCAATCTACAAAAATCAGTAGCCTTTCTATGTACTAATAACAAGCTAGTGGAGAAAGAATACAGGTAAATGTTCCCATTCACAATTGCTGCAAAAAAAAAAAAAATTAAATATCTTGGAATAAAACTGACCAGAGACACAAAAGATCTCTACAAAGAAAATTTTAAATTGTTAAAGAGATTGAGGAAGACACCAGGAGATGGAAGGACCTCCCATGCTCATGGATTGGAAGAATTAATATTGTGAAAA
>NW_008342110.1:158310-159632 GCF_000622305.1 Nannospalax galili | reverse complement strand
ACTGGCTAGGATCAAGAGAACAAATGATACCAAATGCTGGCAAGGATGTGGAGAAAGGGGAATGCTCATTCACTGCTGGTGGGATTGTAAACTCATGCAAACTCTATGGAAAACAGTGTGGAGGGCTCTTAAAAAACTGAAAATGAACCTACCATATAACCCAGTTATACCACTCCTTGGAACATACCCAAAGCACTCAATCTATTGTAGAGACACTTGTACAACCATTGTTTGTTACTGCTCTTTTTACAATAGCAAAGAAATGGAAACCACCTAAGTGCCCCTCAACAGAGGAGTGGTTAACAAAAATGTGGTATATTTACACAATGGAGTTTTATTCAGCAGTAAAGAAAGATGAAATAATGAAATTTGCAGGTAAATGAATAGATCTAGAATCTGTTATTACTAAGTGACATAACACAGACTTTGAAAAACAAACAACGTGCGTTCTCCCTCATGTGTGGATCCTGGCACCAAATCCTTTTAAATTCCAGGTCCTTTTAATAAGATGATACTATCCAGCAGTCTCTTCTGCATGAAATAACTACCATCATCGCGACTTCAGCTGAGCCTGATTGCTAAACATCATCACAATTGGGTTTGTTGATGGTTGTGCTCATTCATTAAAGAGTGCCAAGCAGGGTCATTGGACCCTCACCAGATTATCCAGCCACTCTTCCCAGCCAACTGTATGTAATTTAACCCTAATCACACAAGGCCTCCTGGATTTGGGGAGGGCTAAAGTACACAAGGTGTGGAAGGATAGGAAGAGAAAGCATGACCCATGCTGGGTAAAGGCTTTCCAGTGTGCATACCCTCAGGTCGTACATACACATCAGTAACCCCTCAGTTATCTCAGTAAGTAAGCTCCATAAACTCATTGGTTCCCCAGTAAAACTTTAATCAAACATTGGCTCGACAATAGAATCTTCAAAGGGAATAAGCCTTGCTTAGCACCCCCAGGAAAAGAAGTCTCACAACAGATGGAAAATTTATTTGTTAATGCTATTATGTCTCATAATTACATACTTTTAAATTTTTATTTATTTTTATTTTATGCGTATGCATGTATTGCCTGCATGTATGTAGGTGCAGCCTTGAAGTGCAATGCCTGTGGAAGACAGAAGAGACCATCAGATCCCCTGGAACTGGAGCTACGGACAGTTGCTAACTGCCATGTGGGTGCTGGGATTTAAACCTGGCTCTTCTGCCAGAACAGCCAGTGTTTTTAACCACTGAACCCTCTCTCTAGCCCAAGAATAATTTTTTTAAGTAAATTGAGATAATGGGATGGCAAAATGGGTCAGTGGATAAAGGTGCTT
>NW_008342110.1:128968-156992 GCF_000622305.1 Nannospalax galili | reverse complement strand
CCCCTTAGAGATAAGAGTTATGCAATTTGGGAGTCTTTTAGATAGAACCACCGAAGGGGTACTTCAATTGCCTCAGCCTGTTCAGCGTGGAAGAAGCCAGAGTGGTCTGTGTCCTGATTCCTTATTGTCAATTTGGGTAACCTCTTCAGAGGATGGTGTGATAAGAATAGGAGGTAGGGATTGACTAGGCAGTTAGGGTAAAAAGACCTCAAAGAAAAGTAGCCAGTTTCTTGGCTAAAATTCAAAATGTCCTTGGGCCTCTTAGCAACATACTCTGTTCCACAGGCCAAAAATGTCAAAAGTATTTGGGAGCTTGTATCTAATTCTTGAAAGATTTTAGGGTTACCTCTTCAGAGGGGGGAATGTTATCGAGTAGCCAAAAGCCACCCCAAAATAAATAAATAAATACATTAAAAAAGAAGAAAGAGTACATGAAGTTATCAGAAAAAAGTGATGAGGAGATATGGGAGGAATTGGAGGGGAGGGAGTGGGCATGGATTTGTTCAAAACACCTTATATGCATGTATGAAATTATCAATAAATTATTTATTTTAAAATAAGGGGTGCTGGAGAAATGGTTCAGTGGCTAAGAACACTGTATTTTCTTGCAGAAGACCTGGGTTTGTATCCCAGCACCCACCTGACAGCTAACAACTGTCCATAACTCCAGTTCCAGGGGATCCGACAGCCTCTTCTGTCCTCCACAGGCTTTGCATGACATGGGTGCACTTACGTACATGCAGACAGTACACACATACACATAAAAATAATAAATAAATTTTAAAAAAGACAAACAATTGAAAAATGGACCTTCATGAAGCTCAAAGACTTCTCTACAACAAAGGACACCATCATTAGAGTGAAGAAGAGGCAGCCTACAGAATGGGAAAAATCTTTACCAATCTGACAGACATTAGTACTTAGAATAAACAAAGACCTCAGAAATCAGAAATCTAGGCATCAAGAAAACAAACAATCCAATTAAAAAATGAGGTACAGAACTAAACAGATAATTCTCAATCAATAAAATGCTAATGGCTGAGAAATAGTTTGTAAATGTTTAACAACTTTAGCCATCAGGGAAATGCAAATTAAAATTACTTGAGATTTCATCTTGTCCCAGTCAGAATGACTAAGATCAAAAAATACAAATGATGGTGAGGATGTGGGGAAAGGTGAACACTTAGTCACTGCTGGTGGGAGTGCAAACTGGTACAGCCTCTATGGAAATTAGTGTGGAGGTTCCTCAGAAAGCTAGAAATAAATCAGCCAGAAGATCCAGTATACTATCCTTGGGCATATATCCAAAGGAATCGATATCCTGCTACAGAAGTATTTACTCATCCATGTTCATTGATGCTCTATTTATAACAGCCAGGAAATGGAAACAGCCTAGATGCCCATCAATGGCTAAATTGGTAATAAAACTGTGGTACATTTATACAATGCGTTATTATTTAGCTGTTAATACAAAAAAATTAGAGCATTCACAGGTAAATGGGTGAAGCTGGAAATAGTCATTTTGAGTGAGGTCACCCAGACCCAGAAAGACAAACATCACATATTTTCTCTCGTTGGTGGATGTTAACCTTGGATCTTAGATTTTTGTGTTTCATGTGGAATACTCACAGAGATGAGGAAATTACTAAGGGGCCATGGTGGTGTGCTTTCGAGGGAGGAGTGATAGAGCACAGCAGTGTGAAGGGTAAAGCGGAGTCACGGAGCAGGAAAGTTCTGGGATGGGGATATGAGCAGGTAGAGGTCGGCTCAAAGGAGTGATAACCAACTCTGAAGACCTTCAGAACAGTCACATGGAAACCTGTTAGTACAGAGACTTCCTAAAGTATACACATGCACCTACACTGGAACAAAAGCATTTTAAACAAGAGTCAACATTTACACAGCAACCTCTCATTTAAATATTAAGAATAGAATTTAGGGAGATGGAAGTTGAACCAGAAAGTAGAAATACCATGGAAGAGATAATAGTAAACAAAGAACTTGATAAACACATGAATAGTGCTATTTGTGCTTGTGTTCTGTAACAATAAAATAAAATAAAAGTCATACTAACAATTTGAGGGAATTAAAAACACCAGAATTCAACTGCAGAGAGGCTATAATTTTAGAATAGGGGAGTATTACAAGGTCCCACTATGAATATCTTCATTGATATATAAAATTCACAATTCAATTATAATAAACAACTACCTTAAATTAAAGTTTTATAAAGTTAACCTTATAGAGGCAGAGAGTGAAATGGTTTTTAGGGGCTAAGGGGCAGCTGAGATAGGGCAGATGCTGGTCACAGGAAACAAAGTGTCAGTTAGTCAGGATGAATAAGTCCTGCTGCACTACAGTATAGTGAATGTATTTAACAAGAATGCACGCATTCTTGGAAATTACTAAGAGAGTTGATCTTAAATGTCCTTATCATACACATACACAAAAAGGCAAAATGGCCTTTTATGTTAATTAGCTAGATTTAATTATTTCATAGTATATACCTATATCAAAACACAATGCTACACACCATACATTTAGCTCTTTTTTATTTGTAAAGTATACCTCTGTGAAGGGGGTGGTAAAGAAATTAAAACTTCGGCATGATGAAATACACCAGAACAAAGTGCAGAACACAGTCAAACTGGAGAAATTATTTGTGAACATAGAACCATCACAGTATTAGTGCCTTTGATATAATAAGAGTACTTATAAAGAAAAAGAATTAAAAAGTTTTAAACCAGGGGGCTGGAAAGACAGCTTAGCAGTGTAGGGCACTTGTTGCTCTTGTAGAGGGCCAAGGTTCAGTTCCCAGCACCCATGTGGCAGCTAACAACCATATGTAGCTCCAGTTCCAAGGGATCTCACATCTGATCTCTGTGGCCATTGCACAATATGGGTACACTTACATACATGCAGGAAATACACTCATACACATAGAAAATAAATAAAATTATTAGAAATTTTAAACAAGAAAATGAATAACAAGACAATTAATAGAGAAAAGAAACTGAAGGACCAACAGGTAAATTTAAAAGTCACCTGCTCTCTCTGGGCATGGTGGCACACACCTTTAATCCCAGCACTCAGGAGGCAGAGGCAGGGAAATCACTGTTAGTTCAAGGCCAGCCTGGTCTACATATTGAGTTCCCGGCCAGCCAATGCTACACATTGAGACCCTATATTTAAAAAAATCTTATTTTCATAAGAAATTATGGAAATGCCTACTATTACACAATGAGCTATCATTTCACACCCATAATATTGTCAAAAATCAATAAACCCACCAAATGTCTTATTCAGGAGAGAGTTAGATGGTCTATTTTGGTAAATTTTTTATTGAATTTATGTGTATTTAATACAGAATATCTTAATCATCTTTATACCCCTTTCCCACCGGCACCCCCCACACAACCCTCCCACTGGCATTCATACATTCTGTCATTTGTGTTGAGGCTTATTGTGTCAAGTTAGTGTCCCCAGATGTCCCTCAGTGAAAGTTCATCCACTGAAGTCTAGTCAGCTTATCTAGATTCCCTCCCTTTAAGAAGATCAACTCTTCTTCATCCAACAGTAATCAGCTGCTAATAATTATCCAACTGAGAGGCCTGCTGCCCATTTCCACAGTTTTGTGTTGGGTTTTTGTCTGCTTGAGTTTGGTCTAGTTTATAAAAACTATTTTATTTATTATTTTTATTTTACATGAATGAGTGTATTGCCTTCATGTATGTAACTGTACCTGTGTCCTGCAGTGCCTTCAGAGGTCAGCAGAAGACTTCAGATCCCCTAGAACTGGAGATACGAATGGTTGTTAGTCGCCATGTGGGTGCTGGGAATCAAAGCCAGGTCCTCTTCAAGAGCAGTCAGTGCTCTTAACTGCTGATCCATTTCTTCAGTCCCTGGTATAATTTTTAAAGACCACTTTGACAAAACTTTCACTAAGTACTCTACAAGCTTTTGGTATGTCTATTTTGGAGCACAGAAGAATGTAGGAGTACATACCCAATAACTTACAATTCCCCTGAATTTCTGCCCTGAAATAATCTCTTGAACTTGTGTACTAGAATGTATTATAGCTTGTTTATGATACTAAAACAGAGGAAATGAATTATCTGTCCCTAACAAGAGAAAGGATAAACAGGTTGTGGCCTAGTCATGTAGTGGGGCAGCAGTCAAGGCCACTTAAGTCCTCTCTATCTGCATATTGAAGATAACCTAAGAGGATGACAGTGAGCACGAAAGCAGCTTTCTGAAGATCCTAATCAGCATGACACCATTATTCCATAAACATTGACGGCAGAGAAAGACAGCGTGCCTTGCTTTCTGTGTGTGCACATATGTAAGAAAAGGACTAATGCATATCTGTAAATGGCATAGCTGACTTCAGTGTGGCAGAAATTCCTGAGGAAAGAAGATGAAGGAATGGGGTTCTTTAGCGACGTCTGGTTCCCTTGTCCTCAAACCCTAACCCTCAGTTAACATTGCTCAGCTCTAGCTGCACAATTCCTAGCTGGAATGTCTGAAATATTTCATAATTAGAAATTACTTTTAAAAATAGAAGCCCTTCGTCAGCAATGCCACATGTTGCAGAGATTAAATGCCACACTGAAAAAGAAATATCTTGGTTGTGTAATGACAAACCCAGTTGGGAGTTCTCGGTGTACAAGTAGTACCAGATTTGATTCTTCTGGGTCTTGATGTTTTTATTTCTTTCACTTATCATGCTACTGTCCTACATGGTTGGAATTCTATCGAAGGTCCCTAAATCCCATTAGAAAGGTCAAGAAGAGGAACGTTTGATGGTGTTCATCCCCCAGCTGAGGCCATCAAGACCAGGAGAGGAACTGCAGAGTGAGGAACTGTCAAGACAGTGAGCTGGGAGCCTCCACACACAGCCTTGGTGTGGACTGATACACAGTCCTGACACGTGCTGAAAGGCTGATTCAGGGTTACTTATTGTTCCTTCTTGACTGGACTTTTCCAGGAGCTCAGGTGGGATGATGCGGGGTCCCAGCAAGAACAACAGCAACAAAAGTGCTGCAGCCTGAATTTCACTTTGTTTTAGAGTGCCATGTTTCTTTTAAGACTTCCTTCAGGGAGAAGCATTGTCTCCTATAGCTGGAATCCCCACACAACCTGCCTGGAAAGAATAAACAGTAGTTACATAAAGTGACAGGAAAGTTACAGATACAAATTACTGAAGGAGGATGAAGGCACAGATGTGTCATTATGTGGGAGGAACAGGCACCCCACCTCCCAGAGTTCTGATGGAAGGAAATACCTGAGAAAGATGGGCTCAGCTCAGACAGAGACTTGATGATGTTCTGAGATCCTACCACCCATCACTCCAGCTTCCTTCCAACCTCAGGACCTCAAAGTATCCCTGACCTAGACCAAATCATTCTGGTATTAGATGCTTGAGTACACGTTCTAATACCAGATCCACCATTAGCTTACTCTGTGATATTAAACACCTCCCTACCAAGTCTCAGCGTCTTCATCTTCAAGTAACAGTGGTGGGTACAAACTATTTCAGATTTCTTCTGCTTCTGATGTACTGCACAACTAATTATCTTCAAGATATGTTTTCAATATTATAGAATACTAACTCTGGATTATTTACGCATGGTCAGGTGTAATAATTTCCTGGTAGCACTTAGAGTCATTCTACTTTAACCCTAACACAAAGCTAGCATCCAGGGACCAGGGCAGTACCATGTTTTTGAAGGAGTCAGGTGTGACACAACAGCCAGCAGTGGAGACACAAGAGTTACAGAGTACCTGCAACCCCCAAACACACGTATTTGAAAATGTTTCGAAAACACTGAACTGCCACAGCCACCAGTGTGCAGACCCTGATGTAAGAAATGGAACAGCTTTGGTGAAATGTCAGGCAGCCATCAGAGTAGGTTTAGGAAAATGGGTGAGGGGGGATCAAAGAGTGAAGGAGGTAAGAGGAGTCGGGACATAGCATAATCAGCTTGTTTTCTCACCCAATATTCATCTGGTTTTGTGAGATGGGACAGATTTCATCAACCTCATCCTCCAAACACATGTGTTGAATTCAGTTGCCTGGATCTTGAGGCAAGTCCAGGTCATCACTTTTCTCTTGCTTTATATAAAAACATTTTGGGAGCTCTGTTCTGATACGCCTTCTACATCTCAGATTTTATGAAACTAAAGAGAAAGTGGTTTCCAGATGTATTCATTCTCCAAAAGCAAATTGCAAGCACACCTCACAAATATTCATCAAATATTGCCTTGGGAGCCTAGAATTCTAGAGCTAATAGAATTACTCAACATTTGGTTGAAAAACATTAGGTGCCTGCCAACTCTGGTTGCAGGCGTAGTTCTGGCCTCTGGAGCACAGCAGTGTACAAGGCGTGTACGTCTTCTGCCCTTCCGAAAGCAGCAACAAGCATATGAGAACGAGAAACTCAGCGCCGTAACACCAGTGAGTTATTGGAACCAAGGAGGAAGTCTAGCAAAAATAAAGAGGATGAGCAATCCGAGGAACAGGTTTGGATAGAACTCCTAAGCCATGACCATGATTGTGTTTGAGGAAAGAATACCAAGGTCATATTTTCTGGACTATAGTGGAAAGAGAGGGTGTCAGGAAATGAGTAAATAGAGGCATAGGACTTGGTTTCTCACTTACCCAAACTGATGGTCTGGAATACCCCACGATGGCACTTAAAGTTTAAATCAGGAATGTGAGCCCAGCATGGTGGCACACACGTTTAATCCCAGCACTTAGGAGGAAGAGGCAGGTGGATCTCTGTGAGTTCAAAGCCAGCCTGATCTACACAGTGAGTTCTAGGACAGCTGGGGCTACAGGGAGACCCTGTCTCAAAAAGACTAAGCCAGGAATGTAGAAAGACATAAAAGACTGGTGCCACAGACATCAGAAGACCTAAACTGCTAAGTGGTCTAGACTGCCAGCAAGCATTTACTCTTTTAGGACTCCAGTTTCCTAGCTATAAAACAAGATGATATAGCAGTTGCATTCCAGGGAATAACCCAACTGTGGGATAAACACTGTAAGATCAGAGATATTATTTAATGCATCTGTAATGACTAGGATGGGTTCTAACAAAATTTGACAAGACATACTTGCTGAGTTTAGAATAAACTCTCAACCCTTGGTATTACATGTGTCGAAGGGAATCCAGAGACATTTATGAACGTTGTTTTGGTAATTTGTACCTTATATAGCCAATCTAGATATAAAGCTGTGGGTGTAAAGCGTTGTTTGCTGACCATGTACATAGATTCTACATATGTCTCCTGAATATACATTGGACAATAATAATAAAATAATTAGAAATGTAAGGTTCCTGAATTAACCAGGCCTCTGTCTACACAAAATGTTTGAAGTGTGCCTGGTACCATCATAAGCATTTGTATATGTTATTTCTTTCAATCTTTAAATAAATTCTATGATTTCTATGATTTAGGAAAATGATACTCAAAAAAGTAAGTCTCAGTGTCAAGAAGCCAGGCAGAACTCAGACCTAGCTCTGCCTCACACCAAGTGACCACACAACAGATAGCTCAGGGTTAAGTGCAGGTCAGTGCTGCCTCAGGTCTTTCCTGCGTCTTTCCCTTTTTTTTTTTTTTTTTTTTTTTTTGTCTCTATGTGTGACTTTGACGGAGCTGCTGCTGCTCCAGACAGCAAAGCAAATTAAATTAAAGGGCAACAGATAATGACAGCAATGCTAATTATTTTTTTTAATGTTTGAGTGTTTTGTCTGCATGTGTATACAAAGCCCAAGGAAGTCATAAGAGGGCATCGAACCCCGGAAATTGGAGTCATGGACAGTTGTTAGCCACCATGTGGGAGCTGGGAATGGAACCAGTGCTCCTAACCTTGGAGCTATTCCTCCAGCCCCAACAATGCTAAACCTTTATTCAGAATGGTTAGTCTTGCTTTTACTATTAAAACACTATTACTGTTAAAAAGACACTATGCCAACTTCTGCTTATAATGCACTGTCTTAAGCCATATCCTGTCACCTCTAACAACAGAAACCTACTTAGGTTCTGTTCTGTCTTGAAGGAAAAAGAGACTAGCTCCTGGGAAATTAGCTAGTAGTTTCTGAAGTATCTGTACTGCCTGAACTTTGAATTAACACAGTGTCCCTAATTGCTTGGGAGTATGTTCAAGTTGTGATGAACTCCGTTGACTTTATAATTACTTGATGATGTATGTGTATGTAAATACATGTGCACAGAAGAGGAAGAGTTTACTAAGTAGAGCCATGGGTTTATAAGCCTGGTGGAGCTGTGTAATTGGAAAGGTTGCAGCTCTGAGTGAACAGACTCCTGGTGTCCATCTGTCCGTGTAGTTCTGTGTATGCCATTACCTCATGACTTCAAGAAAATTCTTTCCTTGCTGTGATAATTAGTCAGTAAAATGAGGTGCTTGCTCGGCTGAAGTCTAAAGCCTCTCTGAGTAGCACTCTTCACTGACCCTTGATGGACTGAGATCAGGGGAATTACTTTAACAGGTGCAAAACGTTTTCCATGCTGGTACATTTCAGTGTGTGCATTCAGATAGATTGTCTTGACTGAAGATTGGGTAAGATGGGGTATAAAGGTTTAAAATAAATAACAAGTAAAAATAGAAAAAGAAAACTGAGTAAGAAGAAAAGGAAGCTCAAATGTAAATGTTCAAAGAGCCATATTTTGTACTAGGCAATGAAAATTCCATTACAAACAGGGGTTACGAGATCAAAAGCTTCTAGATTCTGGCTTTGGCAGTTCCAGAGGAGCTGTGAATGGCACCCTCCTTGGGGTATCAAAAACAGAGTTGGAAAATGACCTGGCTGCTTTCTTTGGTATCATAACTCTTCTCAGATGCCCTGAAGATTGCTCAGTCTCCATGATGTTCCATGGCCTGAGTGACAAGCAGAGTGGTGGTAGGTGCTACTGCTGAGCTTCTTCTTTTTAGTATACGGTGGTGATGACAATGATGATGATGATGATGATGATGATGATGATGATGATGTTGGTGGTGGTGGTGGTGGTGGTGGTGGTGGTTTTGGTGCTGATGGTGGTGGTGGTGATGATGGTGGTGATGATAATGATGATAGCAGCAACAGAGCCAATGAGAACTGCTTTTACCAGATGTTATCCCCATGTTTCAGCTTTCCATGTACAACATGTACTTGATAGCCAGCCAGACTATTTAATGATTGGGGTTCTAGTTATCACCAGGATTTTTCTAAATCTTATTCCATAAGGGCTGCTGGGATGACATGGTCTTGTATCTGAAAACCTAAAGACTTCAGGAAACAGTATTAGAAGTAATAAATGAATTCAGGGTAAAGTTTCAGAATACAAAATTAATCCACAAAGCTAGTTGTGTTTCTATACATTAGTAATGAATTATCCAAGAAGAAAATTAAAGAAACAATTTATGTAAAATAGGATTGAAAACACCAATATGCTTAAGAACAAACCTAACAGGAGAAATAGAAGACTTGCTTGTATATTGAAAATCATAAAACATGCACCGGAAAATTTAAATAGACAAAAAATTGGTTTTGTGTGCTTTATTTAAAAGGAAGATATCCTATGTTCAAGAATTGAATGAGTTTACATTACTAAAATGTCCATACTGTAATATCCAAAACAACTGGTAGATTCAAAGCAACCCCTATCAAATTCTCAAAGATGAAGCTGAGGAGTTGGCTCAGCACTTGCTGTGTAAACATAAGAAGTTGAGTTCAAATCTTCAGAAGTCATATAAAGGTAGGCAGGGTGGCATGTATTTGGGATCCCAGTGCAAGATGGAGGTGGAGACAGAAGAATCCCTGGAAACTTGTGGACCAAATAGATTGTGGCACTCTGCTGTGAAAGCAGGACTCCTGTCTCGGCACCTGAAGCTGCCCCCTGATCTCCACAGGTGTACTGTGGCATGCACACACTCTCACTCACACACCCAAGTGTGTGTGCACACACATACCTGAACCCCACACACCCAAACATGCACACACACAAACACCTACACCCACCCTCCACATGCACATACACATAGAATCTCAAGAATATTTTATAAAAATACAGAAAAATAATCCTACATGGCTTAGATCCAAAAAGATCAAACTGCTTGTATAAGAACAAAGATAGCAACATTGCATTTACTTAAAAATATGTTAACAAAAATGCTTTAAATGTGTGGATGTAAAATGGACATATAGAGCAATGGAACAGAATAGATTTCAAAATTAAACTCATGCATACCTGATCAACTGATATTCAACAAGTATACCAACAACACACGATGGGAAAAGATGTTTTCATATAAATGACTTCAAGAAATATGGATTTCCATATCCTAAAGACTGGGACCGTATCATTTACTACACATAACAATGAACTCAAAATGGATTAAAGACTTGAGCATAAGATCTGGATCCATTAAAATACTAGAAGAAAACAGAGGGGGAAATCACTAACCTTGACAATGATTTCTTGGACATGGCATGAAAAACACAGGCAACAAAAATGTAAATTGTTAGGTGGAACTACACAAGACTAAACTTCTTTAGAACAAAGGAAATTGCACAATGAAAAAGCAAATTCTGTAGGGGAGAAAATGTTTGCCAGGCATATATCAAATAATAGGTTAATTTACAAAATATTTAACACAGCTTCACAAATCAATAGCAAGAAACTCCAATTTAAAAATACGTAAAGAATCTGAAGAGATATTTGTTCAAAATGAAATCATTATATCAAGAAGCATAAGAAAATATGCTCAGCATCACTAGTCAAAAGAAAATGCAAGCTGGGCATGGCTGTGCACACCTTTAATCTCAGCACTCAGGAGGAAGAAGCAGGTGGATCTCTGTGAGATTGGGATCAACCTGGTCTATGTAATGAGTTTCATGAACAAGAAATTTCTTAAATAATATTGTATAATAGTTTGAAAATAAATGTTCAGCTGTTATGCATGATGTAATCCAATCCAATCCAATCCAATATAATACAATCCAATATAATATAATGTAATCCAAGCATTCCTTGAGGGTTGACTGGGTGCTTTCTAATCCCCCAGAGATCATTGGCTTCTGTGCTTTAATAATGATGGAATAAATAATAGTTATTCTCAGTTGAATGTGGTTGTGAACATCTTTAATTCTAGTACTCAGGAGGCAGAGGCAGGTAGATCTCTGTGAGATCAAGCCTGGTCTACATAGTGAACTCCAGGCCAATTGGGGCTACAGGGAGACCTTCTCTCAAAAACAAAAAAAAAACAAAACAAAACAAAAAAAACAAAAGAATAGCTTTCCTCACCATTGGAGTCTTACTGCGTGCCAGGGAGCTCGCAGCTAATACATTCACTCTCCTCTATTGTCACTACAAAACCTATAGAGATAGGCTTTTCACTGTATCCAGTTTACAGATGAAGGAGCAGTATCAGAGACTTGAACTAATATGCCCAAAGCCTCATAATAGAAAAATCAGGTTCTCCTAATTTAAAACATGAGCTCTTCATCTGTATTATGTACTAACCCAATACTAATATGCCAATTAGTTTCATAATTTATGAAGATAATATAAAAGTGAATTACAGATGAATGGAAGTACCTCAAATCTTAGAATTGAACAAACACAGAGAAATCAGGTTGGTAGTGACCTCGAAGCTTCATCTGTACTGGTCAGCTTTCTTTGTACTAAAAGCTGCCATGCATGCTACCAGAATAGAAAAGTAACTGTCAGCCTTACCCAGCTGTGAGCCCCTTGCTATAGTAACAACTGATCTGACAAGATATGCTTACTGGTTCAATGGTGGCATGAACATTATGGGAATAATGAACTACTTTAAGGTTGAATTTAAGATATGCTTCACAAGATGGAACTTATACCTGGCACTGTTATCAGAGCCAAGGATCTGTGGCTAGTCAGGTCACAGGCCATAAGGGAGAACCTCCTACTATTATTCTGCTAACTGGGCAGAATTAAACTGATTCCTAAAGCCTTTTTGTCATACCCATAGATTTGTACATATCTCAACTCTCACCAAAGAAGCTTCTTGCAGCAGATATGATTAATCCAGAGACCCATAACTGGTCAATGTGCAGAGGATAAAAGAGACTGTGGAGTGCTCAGACCTAAATAGGATGCCTCTACCAGATCCTTTCCTCCCAAGCCTCGGGAATAACTTTGGAAGAGGGGATGGGAGGATTTTAAGAGCCAGAGATAGTAGATGAATACAAGGAAACTTATGTTTTCCAAACAGAATAGGGCAGGTGCACACATGAACCCATAAGTCTTGTGACAGCATGCACAAGACCTGCACAAACCCAAAACATGCAAAAACCCAGCATAGAGAGGGGAAGTACGAAAGATGCCCCAGCCTTAACTGAGTAGCTACTGGTAATTGATAGCTGCTGGAAGAGTCAGTGTTCTTCAAGGGTGTGATGCTGGATAAGCTGATCAGGTTCCAGGAATGGACTCATACCCAAGAGCATTTGGGGAACACAAATTAGACTGATAGGCCTTAAAAAAATAATAGAGAACATGGAGCGAGAGGGGCTAGGGAGATGGGAGAGATATCTAAATATGATCAAAATAATTATATGAAATTCTCAAAGAATCAATAAAGTGTTACTTTTAAAATTATAAGACAATAAAATTAAACATCATAAATATTAATTCATCTTATATATTAAAATTACATGTTAAATGTATTTTATGAGTGTTCATTACAAAAATCTTCAAAATACAAGTATTTGATAAGTCTACCCATAAAATAAAACCAGTTTCTTGTGTAATAAATATTATGGAAAAGATACATTGGAAAGAAGAAATAAATGAAATCAGTCCTGTAGAATCTGAGTTTCTTTATCTGAAAATACCATCTACAATAGCAGTAGTATCCTTTAAATTAGGTGTTTTAATAAAAAGTCCTCAAGAAGAC
This sequence comes from Nannospalax galili, assembly GCF_000622305.1. NCBI lineage: Eukaryota > Metazoa > Chordata > Mammalia > Rodentia > Spalacidae > Nannospalax > Nannospalax galili. The sequence continues at coordinate 144,058 of NW_008342110.1, read as the reverse complement.
TTTTCCCAACTGAAATCTGAAGCCAAATGTTAATCTTGAAAATTCTTTTTCTCCTTCTCCTCTCTCTCTACTTCTCTCATCTCAATCATCTCTCTCCTCCTCTATCTCCCTATCATCTCTCACTACCCGCCCCCCTTATCTTTCATTGATTAGTTGATTAGTGCAACTGGTTACTCATGGTCATGGGTAAAACAACAGTGTGTTTTTACAAACCATTTGCTTTTATGGTTGTTCTGTCTGCAGCTCAATAAGGAGGCTGATAGGCTCTGGGTTTATGAAGTATTTGGCACTGCGTGTTTTCCTGCAGGTCTCTTTCCCATTGGAAATCCTCTGCCCGCTTTGTGCTTGTTTCATATGACTGAAAACTGGCACTCTTTGTTGTGTCACCTCATGACACAATGATGGCCCATTCTCAGGAATCTTTTCAATAAAAATTTTCAACTTCTCCTTGGGTCAGAGTGATGAGAACAGAAGTATTTGCTATTTTTCTCATAGTTTGAGCCAAAATTTACCTTCTAGTAGCTTCCCAGATTCGATTCATTCACTCTTTAGACCTTCATGTTGGTTCAGAGGCTGGAGTTGGCTGCCCAGCAGCTCTGAGACGCTTGGTACCTAGGCTTAAGTCTGAGTACCTCTGAATCAGTCTCCTCCAGGGTAATTCTCAGCATGTCTGTTGGTTTCTAGAACCTTTAATGTTCATGCTCTCTTTAAGTAACATTACTTGCTGAGGGATTGCAGTGTTATAAATTGAGGAGGATGGTGGCCAGTGAAATGGTGTTAGGATTAAGGCACTTGCTCTCAGGAGAAGGGCAAAGAATTACAGAAGTCAGAGTACTACAAGAGAATTCTGAAGACAGGAGATGGGATGCGCAGGGTGAATACTTCAAATTGACATTGTGAGCAGTTATAATGAGTAATGACAATAGGTTTCTGTTGGAGTTAAGTCTCAGGGAGTGTGAAGCACAGCTTTGCCCTGGGAGTTTATGTCGAAATACTTGTAGTTCCCAAAGATTTACCAGAAAAGATTTGAGGTATTTACATTCATCTGTATTTCACTTTCATATTCTCTTCACAAATTCTGGAATTAATTAGTAAACTAGTATTAAGATACTACATAATATAGGTGAAGAGCTCAGGTTTTAAGTTAGGAGAATTTGAATCTTCTATTATGAGGCTTTGGGCATGTTAGTTCAAGTCTCTGACACTGTTCCCTCATCTGTAAACTGGATACAGTGATGATACCTACGGCTATAGGCTTCGCGATGACAATACCAGAGAGTGAAAGTATTAGCAGTGCTCTCCCTGGCACACAGTGGGACTCCAATGATGAGGAAAATTATTCTTTTTGTTTGGGTTTTTTTGAGACAAGGTCTCCCTGTAGCCGCAGGTGGCCTGGAATTTGCTATGTGGACCAGGCTGGCCTTGATCTCACAGAGATCCACATACCTCTGCCACCAGAGTGCTGGGATTAAAGGCATTCTCCACCACAGCTGGCTGAGAATTACTATTTATTTCACCATTATTCATAAAGAATATTTTATTATTTAAATTTTACGTGTATGAGTGTCTTGCCTGCATGTATGTACATGACCCATGTCGTGCAATGCTTGAGGAGGTCAGAAGAGGGCATCGGATCCCCTGGAACTGGAGTCACAGACAGTCGTTAGCCACCATGTACGTGCTAGGAATCGAACCTAGGTTCTCTGCAAGGACAGCCAGTGCTCTTAACCGCTGAGCTATCTCTCTAGCCCCCTATTTCATCATTGTTGAAGCACAGAAGCCAAAGCGGCCTGGGGGATTGGAAAGCACCCAGTCAACCGGTTCTCAAGGGATGCTCTGATTAGATTAAATTAAGTTATATTATATTACATTGTGTATAACAGCTGAGCACTTGTTTTCAAATTATTGTACAATATTTTTATTTAAGCAATTTCTTGTTCATGGAAGCATTTCTCAGCCATAAATTATTCTCAGAAAGGACAAAATAACACACACACAAACTAGGATTTTTTTCACAGATTTAATTTGCAAAAAGATGTTTGAAAAATTAGATATTCATAAGATAATGAAACACAGCATTTCATGGAAGATGTTTATCACAGCTGTTAAGAATCCTTTGAGACTGTGGAAGAATCTTGCAGCTAGAGCAGCTCACTCTCATTTTCTTGGTAGACAAGTGGTGAGCAGTCTTCGCAGAGCCCATAAGTCTTCCCTACATGTACTGAGTTTCATGATCAAGACTGGTAACCCAAGCACCCAACGTTAAAGAAAGTGAGAGTGTTTTATTTCGGTGTTTTGTAGTTACTTCGAATCAAACACTAGCATCTTCTTTTCTTGTTTTAATTTAATTTTTTTAAGAATTTCATATGTGAGCACTGTCTTTCCACCATCCCTACCCCTCCCTCTCCTGTCCAACTCCTTCCATGCTCCACCTACTCCCTCTCAAATTCATGACCTCTTGAATTTTTGTTACAAATACATGTGTGTGTGTGTGTGTGTGTGTGTGTGTGTGTGTAAAACCTACTGAGTCCATTTAGTAGCACTCATATGTACATACATTTAGAGATGACCACTGGGACTGGATAACCTATCAGAGAGCTCATCCATGGAGGAAGCAGATTCTCCCTGTCATGGCTCTGCCACTGATTACCTGTACCTCTTCATCTAGAAGTGAAACCTTGTAAAATGTCCCCATCCGCATTGGCTTGTGCTGCATAAGGCTGTCCTCTAAGCTAGATGCTATCCTCCTGACTTCAGCTGTGCCTGCTTGCAAAAGATTCATCATAGCTTTATTTTTATTTTTATTTACTTATTTTATTTTATTTTTTATTGTGTGTGTGTTGTTAATGGTATATATAACTTCATTGAAAATCTCAAATATTCCACTAAATATTACAAAATAACATTTAAGCAAGTTACTAATAAACAAGATCTACAGACTAAAATAGTAAATAGTATTTATAGTAAATAGTAAAATAGCATTTCTACAACTATCAACAAAACCATGGAATTTGAACACCCATGTGTGTGTTTACATATATACATGTCTAAAGACAAGACTAACCAAATAGATGTGAGATACTTATACAGAAATTTACAGTGCATCTATGGGATCAACTATTTGATTTCCCCACTTAGGGTTAAAGTAAAATAATCAAGATAATGTCAAATTATTAAAATGAGAGATTTATATGTAGGGGCTTCAGTAGGATGCTGTTCAGAACCTTGGTATTTGCCTAGTGTGCACAAGGCTCTTGGTTCCAGCCCAAACACCATAAAAATGTAAACAATGAAACAGAATACAGAAATCAGATGTGTATAGAGGCACATATACTGCCAATTTACTTCTGACAGTGTTGTATAAGAAACCAGGTGTGGTGGCAGCATGCCTTTAATCCCAGCACTCCAGAAGCAGAGGCAGGAGGATCTCTGTGAGATCAAGGCCAGCCTGGTCTATACTGCAAATTCCAGGTTAACAGCTAGGCTTGATGACTGTTGACATTCGCTCATCGAAGGAGGGGCAGAGGAGGGTCATGGGACCCTCACTTGAGCATCTGGCCTCACCTCCCAACCCATGGTGGTCATGTGGCCTGAGGAAAGGGCTGAAGAAAGGCTGGGGAAGACTAAGGGAGAGGGGTTCCATCACGCGCGCTTGATGGGTGAAGACTTTCCAGTGCAGCCTTAGGTCAGAACATGCACACTCTGCACTTACCCACTGTTCTGTAAATAAAGTCATAGGTTCCCCAGAGTAAACTTTAGTGGAATTGTACCCTGTTGGTCCTTGGGACTTGGGAGGAAGGGTTGGACGCTGCTTACATTTAGCCAGGAAAGAGTTATAACAACAGCACAGCTGCTGATGTCATCGTGCAGGTTGTGTTTAGGCACACTGTAGAGATTTTATGGGTGCAGCTTCCTTAACGTGTTGTCTAGAAAACACTATCTACCCACAGGCGTCCTGGTCCTCTGGCTCTTAAACATTTCCTACTCCCTCTTCAGTGATGCTCCCTGAGCTTTAGCGTTTGCGCTGTACATGTAACAGATGAGGCCAGGTACCCCATGGTTACTTATTCCCTACATGTTGACCAGCTTTGGATCCTCTTTTAAAAAACTAACATTTTAAACATCTCTTTATCATACTGAAGCAAAATAGGTCCATGGATAAGCTAAAGTATTTACACACAACTGGAAAATTTCAACATTATTCCCCACCTGGAATTTTAAAAATAAGAAAAAGTAATTTATAATAAAATTGCATATGGAGTACAAATACTGAGTAGAAACCATAAAAATCTCTCACATGTGTGCATGTAAGCATTAAGTCACTATGGATGTGATGACTTCCCACAAGTCTAAAGCAAATGTGTTGAATTAGAAGTTCCAATAACATGACTGTCTGTAGGTGACATATAACATCCACTTCTGAACAAAAAGAAAGCATACTCTTCCTTACATTTAGTGTTAATAAATAACCATGATGGGGCTGGAGAGTTGGCTCAGCGGTTAAGAGCACTGACTGCTCTTGCGGAGGACCCAGGTTCGATTCCCAGCATCCATATGTCGTTTACGAACCGTCCTTAACTCCAGTTCCAGGGGAATCTGAAGCCCTCTTCTGACCTCCACAGCATTGCATGACACAGGTGCACTCACATACATGCAGGCAATACACTCATACACATAAAATAATAATAAGTAAAGTATTTATAAAAACAAATGTGGCCCCTTTAAAAAAATAACCATGCAAAACTCTCCATATTTACATGTAAAAGAAGGTGATTTCTAGGTGAGTTATTATTAATTATTTCATCTACACGAATGGCTGGGAGGACAAGCTAGTTTCATGAAGAATGTGGGGCTGTACTTTCTGTATGAATGATTCTGTCAGTGCAATGTGTACTTGATCTCACCACAAAGACCTGCTCTGATCTCCCATCATAACCATGACCTAATGTCTCTATTAAACAACAAAACAGCCTTTAAAGATTCTATCACTCCCATGTTTTAGAGGAATGTACTGATATACACACAATTAAAACGTTTTAAATTACTAAAGTCAGGCCTCAGAAAACTAACTGACGGACTAACTCACTCCCCTGTTGTTTACCCAGTAGTCCACACAGGTCAAAATGCAAATGCGACAATTTTAATCCCCAAAGTCAGCATTCTTAAATTGTGACACCTCACTGATTGGCTGGAACACAATGGCTAGGCCACAGCTTCCCAGCCTCTCTGGAGCTGCCTTGGTGAGCAGATCCCAGCTGTGGTGTTCTCTCTCCAGCAGGACTAAGGCCTGCAGCCCTCAGAGCTGCACTACACCCTGCTCCTGTCACGCCTGTGTTTCAGGAACTCCTGTTCTCCTTGACATCCACCTCGATAATCACTTCTTGAAAGTGTTTTCTTGTTTTCCGCAGGGCCAGCTTCCAGGATGGTCCATGCTTCTCTGATAGCATTACTTCAGCCGCGATCACGTACTTGTGTAGTTATGGGATTCGTGCCTGTCTTCTCCAGTAGCTTCTTAGCTATCTGACTGTCCTTGTTTTCTCCTAGTGCCTGGAAGAGTAGATTTTAAAACAATCTGTTGGGTGCATGCTCAAATGACTGAACAAGAAATGACTGAATTAACAATGGACCAGCGTGCCTACAACTTACCTGACATTCCTTGGCCAAGCCTCTTTTTGAGTCAGTGAGTTTGTTTGTTTTTTGCCTGGGGCAGAGCTGCCTAGAGAAATGAATGGTTTCATTCACGTATGACCCATTTGGCAAGAACAATGTGTTAACCATCTAGTGTGAAGGAAAACCTTGTGAGTGTGCCAAAAACGCAAGAGTGGGGGGCTTTATTTCTTTATTCTCCAGTTGAACAAGTACAACTTACAAACGCAAACACACAAATTCTTTTTTAAACTTATTATTTTTAACATTTTATTTATTAATTTTATGTGTATGAGTGTATTGCCTGCATGTATGTGAATGCACCCGTGTCGTGAATGCAGCGGAGGTCAGAAAAGGTGCCGGATTCCCCTGGTACTGGAATTAAGGACTGTAAGTAGCCACCATGTGGGTGCTGGGAATCGAACCCAGGTCCTCTGCAAGAGCAGTCAGTGCTCTTCACCGCTGAGCCATCTCTCCAGGCCCTAAACATACAAATTTTTAAAGCTACAAATTCTTTAAGGCTACACCAGTACCTGTCATTAAAATTTTTTCCAATCACCTGTTGCTTTCATGCTCCAGATATTTATGACTGTCAGTTGGGTGTGCATTTATGTGGCTATAACCTCTGAATACACACACATACATTTTCATAAATATGCATAGCCACTGCCCTCTCTCCCTAATTTTTGCTTTCAGACTCCTCCTGTATCACGTGTATATTGTGTTATAATTTTATCTACTCATCTCGGTGTGCATATATGTGTATATATGTATCTTACATTAAAAATAAAAACAGAACATGCACATTCAAATGTGTTCAATAAACGCAGTGAAGGAAACCAAAGCAACATGGAGAATCAAAGAATGAAGTGAAGTCAAGGAGGGAGCCCAGTGGAGAGCTGAGGGTGAGTGTTCCAGAAAGAAGCCACAGCACATGAAAACAATCTGAGAGCAGTTGCAGAAACAATGAAGAGGCGTCTTTGGTTGAGGCCCGGTATGGAGGGGCAGCACAGCGGGAACTCAGGTCACACGGGCAGCCAGAGCCACGTTTCATACGTCCATGGCAGAAATTTGGGATAGAACAGGGAACATACCTAGACCACCTTAGGTTTCAGAGGTAGAACTCTGGTTTCTGTTTGGAGAGTAGGCCATAAAGTCTGGGAATTAAACATGAGTCTGTTGCAAGAAGTAGGCATGTAAGAAAGTTGAAAATGGTGTGACTTGGACTAGTGACAGTCATACTGCTGATGAGAAGGGATCAGAGTCAGAATGAAGCTAAAAACTCTAAAGCATCCATAGACAGGAAGAGAAACTCATGGGACTTATCCAACTTACTATTTTTATTGAAGCTTTAGATAGATGGACAATAACAAAGTATTTTCCCTTAATGCTGTATAGCTTATAGCTACACTTACAATTAAAATGTTTTTAAGTCAAGAGCACCAACTAGTAAGAAAACGACTGATTAAAGAAGCAATATGCAAAGATTTAGCATTCTTAGCAAGACAATTTTATGAGCAAAGCTGGATATAGACAATACATTGTGATAAAACAACTTGGATATTAAGAATGTGATGTGTGATCTTAAAAATTGAAGAAAGGTATAAAGAAGTAGTTCATATTTTCAAATTTTCATAGAAAACATCATCTATACATAAGTATGTTGTAGGCATAAAATTTTAATATATGAGCTATATGCTAAATACACATATAAATATAATAGTAGATGATATGTTTATTTATAAATATATGTACATATAAGTATTTATATGTATGTCACAGAGACTTGATGCATCAGATCTGCATTTATATTTTATTCTATGATATTCATCCATAAGAAATGGCACTTTGGGGTGCTGAAGAGATGGCTCTATGGTTAAAGGCCTTGGTACTTTTGCAGAGGACCCATGTTCAGTACCAAATACCCACATCAGGTATCTCACAATCATCTGTAACTCCAGTTCCAGGTATCTGACACCCTCTTCTGACCTCTGTGGGCATCTGCACACATGTACACATAAACTCAGGCAGGCATACACACATACACGTTAAAAATAGGGGTTTTCTCTTTTTTAAAGGAAATGGCACTTTTCTGTTATTTCTAAATTCTGATTCTCTTCAAGGTAAATTTTAAGGGGAGATACCATTTCAGACACTGCTTTCAAGCTGATGCATCTGCATTTCCTTCTACAATGGTCACCACCACCCTCTACCTGGACCCTCTGATGTGAGGCTCTCTGGACATGCTGGACACTGGGTCTTCCATGTGATCTGTCTTGATGGATATGCAGAGGAAGTGTGGAGTTCCTTTCCACTGTTCTTTTCTTTAAATATTTTATTCACTATTATTATTTCATGTGTACGACTGTATTGCCTTCATGTGTGTAAGTGCACCTGTGCTGTACAATGCCCACGGAGGTCAGAAGAAAGTGTTGGATCTCCCCAGAACTGGAGTTTCAGACAGTTGTTAGCCACCATGTGGGTGCTGGGAATCGAACCTGGGCCCTCTGTAAGAGCAGTCAGTGCTCTTAATCACTGAGCCACCTCTCCAGCTCCCTTTTTACTGTTCTTAACATTGAAAAGCCCTGGACTCTCTTAAGTCATAACTCTTTACATGTCCCTCCACCCTCGATTGGCCGTCTGAGTTTTGCTCTGGTGCCAGGAACTTCTGTTTTCAGCCCTGCAATATGAAAACCTCATAATCAGTTTCTGAGCACTCAGGCACACAAATCTTAGATGTTCTCATCGAATAAAGGGAAAAACAACCATTTGGACCATCTAGAATCTTTGTGGTTTAAAATTTATAAAAGTCACAGTGGGATATAGTGGTCTGTGCCTGCACTGCCGGTTCTTGGGATACAGAGGATGGAGGAGTGGAATTTCAAGACAGCCTGGGCTCCGTAGCACAATGATTTCAAAAGCAAATCAGCCAAAACAAAGCAAACAGAATGTCACAATTTTAAGCTCAGTAGTTTTTTTCACCTGTATCCACCTTTAAATATGCATCCCTTGTGTGCCTGTGTGTAACAATGAACAGTATTTATGAGGTTTCTCCATGGTGTTATTCTTGTAGAATCTAGACCTTAGTGCTTGTGCACATTGTTTATGTGACCAACATCAAAATTTTAATGTTTAGGCGGTTTCTAATTTTCCTAATCATGAACAACAGCATTGTGACTAACAGTGTACATGAATCTTTATGAAGAGCTCTGGCAGTTTATTTCCTTAGGATACATTGTTGCAAGTAGAATTTTTGGAGCATGAATATTTTAGAGGCTCTTTTGTCATTTACCACAAGCGTGTAATTCACAGATTTGCTTATTTGGAGTGCCACAGCAAGAATTTTTAAGTAAGCTTACTTTCTGTATGATTCTGTCATATAGGAAAGCCTAATAGCGTGGTGTAGGAGAAGAAAGAGAGGAGGATCTGATCCAAGGAGAGGATCTAAGCCGAGATCTGTCTATCCTTGGATAAACCATCAATATTTCTTTCCTTTCCTTCCTGTATCCTGTCTGCTTCCTGGCCCTATTGTATGGATTGTGTGCATGATGATACATGTAGATTGAGGTCACCCTCACACATGTTGATAGCGAACTGGCATTCTGAGACTCTCTTTAAATCTTCATGCCACATCAGGATATCCAATATTCCCTTTTGCTATGCTAACTCCATATGCCCCCAAATTCTTACCCCTTATAATTGTATACTATCCTTTTCAACTCTATTACCCCTCTTATGAACTTTTAGCATCTTTTTTTCTTATCTCCTCTGCCACCTTTGTTTTTCTATCAGCTATTTCTGGAAATTTTCCACTATAGTCTTACCGTAGCTTTTCTCTGAATGCTGCCTGTATTTGTCATTTCAGCAGCTCCCACCCAAATTACAACCTTCTGTCATAATGATCAGTTATCGACCAGGCTGTGTTTCTTGCTATTCTGTGAGCTAGACAACGAGGACAAATGTCAACACCATTTGTATATATCTGAAATGAACAGAAAGTGTGAATAATAGCCACTAGGATTTGTTGTTTCAGTGTTCAGGAGATGATTAGGAAGTATACTTCAGAGTATTCCTAACCTTCAGGGTATAACACAGTAAGGACTTTCTCTGGGGAATCTACTTATTTCTTCTAATGTACATGACATCAACAGCCAAGTTATAATTCATAGAGATGGCACTACTGATGTACCTAACTCAGGAGGAGCCCTAGATACAGAGTTCAATGGGACTACTGATTTGAAGAAAAATAAAAATACCCTTTGTTGATTATTAGAGTATGGACTTTCCCCTGTAAAGGGACAGTTAAATATAACAAAAATCTATGAGGATTCTCCAAGAGTGCTCCAGAGTGACTAGTCTGAGAAATTTACAAAGGCATCACCCCTCCTACCCAGCCCATCCCAGCACTGCCTGAGAGAGCAACAGCGTGAGAGCACGAGGAGTTGACTGAAGCTGGTGCGGTCTTGCCAACAGGCACAGGTATTCTCAGGAAACAGCTATGGAGAGGAAATGAGAGAGAGAGAGAGAGAGAGACTTAGCCAAGATCAGTCAGAAAGAGGGTACCCAGCAAATATGGTTTTGTGTCACCATCTCTGAATCATTTTGTGGACTCAAATGAAATACAAGATTGTTTTCTACTGCAAATTAATATTGGGATAACTCTCAAATCATTGTATCGGTTGCTGAAGTTGGCCTCTTCCCTAAATAGTATTGGGGACCATAAATCCACACGAAATGAAAGGGGTTGGGGAGATGGCTCAGCAATTAAGAGCATGTAATGCGCTTTCAAAGAATCAGAGTAAAGAGCCATGTCAGGCATCTCAAAACAACCTTTAACTCTAGCCACAGAGGATCTAATTCATTTTCTGCACTAAAACACTGCACATATACAAAATTAAGAATTACATAAATGTTAAAAACCAAAAATCCAAATGAAGACAACTTATCAGGTGACTCATACAAAATTTTAAAAATCAGGGCTGGAGAGATATCTCAGCTGTTAAAGAGCACTGGCTGCTCTTCCAGAGTATCCAGATTCAATTCCCAGCACCCACATGGCATCTAATAACTGTGTGTAACTCCAGTTCCAGGGAAATCCAACACATTCTTCTGACCTCCATGGGCACTGCACAACATGAATTTACTTACACACAAACAGGTAATACACTCATATACTTAAATAAATAAACAAACAAATAAATAAATATTTTAAGAAAATCTAAAATCAGCTGGACATGGTGGCACATGCCTTTAATCCCAGCACTCAGGAGGCAGAGGCCAGCCTGGACTGCATAGTGAGTTCCAGGCCAGCATCTTAATAGATACATAAAACACAACAAAGAAAGACGACAAAATGACTAGAAAAAATATGGCTCCTCAACAAGTTCCCAACTCCTAAAAACAAGAAACCAAAGCTAACAACATAGCTTAAATGCCAGAAAAGGGTTTCAAAGCCGTATTTTTTCTAACAGGTCCATGACCACATAGAGGACTCAAACAAGCAGATACCGGAAGTAAGGAAACTGAGGCAAGGCAGTGAGCAAAGTGGGTGAAATAGCAATTTGGAGGAGAAACTTAAAAATACAGAAGAAATGTCCACCGAGGAAATTGAGGTTCTGAAAAGAACCCAGTAGAGATACTGAAAATGCGACTTAATCAACTGAATAAAGCACCAGTCCACAGGCAAGATCAACGGAAAGAACGTCAGGGATGGAGGGCAAGGTCAGGACAGTGCTAGGTCCACACATACAGAAAGGAAAAAAGGAGAACAACTGAATGGGGTACATCCAAGAAGCCGAACCTGAGACTCCATGGGATAAAAGGAGATGAAATAAAATCTAAAGGAATAAGAATCTTGGCAATGAAATTATAGCAGTGCACTTCCCAAACTTCAACAACAAAGAAATGAACATCCAAATACAAGAGGCCTTTAAAGCTGAAACCTGAAATGACCAGAGAGTCTTCTCACAGCATATAATCAAGATATCAAAAGCACAGAGCTAAGACACAGTACAAACGCTTAGAAAGAAAATATGTCAACACACTTACAAAAGCATACATACTAGAATAACACCCGATCTCTAATCAAGAACTCTAAATACCTGGGAAGCATGAAATTGCATATTTCAATCCCTGAAATTAAACATGCAACTAAGTATTATTTAACTGATGGAGAAATAAGAACACTTCAAGACAAGCACAAACCAAGGCAATTCTTGTCAACAAAGAATTGTCAACACTGCAGATAATACTTATATGAATATTTTACATAGAGGAAGATTAAAGAGAGTCCATTTAAAAAGCAGCAAAGAATAAATGTTATAGGGAGAGGGGATGAACAAAGATTTAAGAAGGAATCCATCATGTCCAAAACAGTAAACTAGAAAATAGCAATAGGGAGAAAAAAAAAGCTATCAATAATCTAGTCAATCAAAACAACCACCAAAACCATAGCATTACTAACAGAGACCTCTCAGTAATAATCTTAATGCAAATAGCTCGAATCCAGCATTTAAAAGACATAAACTAGCTAACTGAATTTCAAAACAGGAGCTGTGGCAAGCGTTCTTACCACAAAATCATCTCCCCAGTCCCAAACAAGATCCAGTTATCCTAGAAATATACCTCACTGGTGAAGAGATAAACAAACTAAAAGCCAAAGGATGAAGGTCATCCTAGCAAGCAAACAGAAGTCTAAGATGTGCTGGTATAGCTATTCTGATATCTACCAACCCAATCTAGCCAGAATAAAGAAGGCGATCGCATTTTAATGAAGACAACAGTTTGTCAAGAAAATATAACAATTCTCTCTCAATATTCACTGGATTTAGGGGGTTGTGATTTCATAAAACATGCATTAGAAGACCTGAAATATCAGACATATCCTGGTACAATAATAGTGGGTGACTTCAACACCCTACTCTCTTGTCACCCAAACTAAAAATCAACAAATGAACTTCAGATTTAAACTATACATTAGATTAATGGATTAATGGGTACAGAATATCCCAACTAACATACGGCGTTTGCATCCCTCTTGTCACCCCGTGGAACTGCCTATGAAACTGGTAATATTATAGGCCAAAAAGCAAGTCTTAAAAAATAAAAAAGAATTAAAATAATTCTTTTTATCTTATGAGATCATTGTGTAGAAAAACTAGAAACTAAAAGCAAGAGGATCTACAGAAACACCCAAATATTTGGAGATTAAACAGTGCGCTTTGAATGAATAGTGGGTCAATGAAACAATTAGGGAGGAAAATTTTAAAATCCTAGACTCAAAATGACAGCACAATATATCAAATTCCCAGGAGCAGAGACAGTTCTAAGGGGAAAGTATATAGCTATTAGTACTTATAGAAAAAGGGTAGAGCACAAATAAATTGTATAATGATGCATCCTAAGGTCTCATTAAGAATTTTGATGTTCTATATTGGTCTCAAAATTCTGCACTGAGGAATTTGCAAGTAAGGGTATGTATAATAACTTCAGAGTCAAGACTGCGAAGCTGTGCACACAAGGCAGGGAGGAACCAGCCTGGCTGTCCACATGCACCGGCAGGGTGGAGCCAAGCCAGTCTGGTCACCCACTCACATTCCTACTAGATGAGCCATGCTGGCTCTGGCCACCCACACAATGGCAGGGCAGAACCAACTGAACTGCCCACCCATGTACACCAGTGGCACCCATAGTTGGCTGACCATCATCATCACCCAGTGGCTGTCAAGACTTGACTAGAGTCCTCAAGAACATTAGGAGTCTGAGAAGGCTACAGATCTCAGAAACTAAACTAGAGGACACTGGTAGAAACCTGTCCCATCAAGCTGTGAAATCTCCCAGCTGTCACTCAGATAACCTTGTTTTGGAGGCCTGATCCAATTGCTGCCTGTTGTGAGGACCTAGCTTCTTCTTTTACCCACAGTAAAGCCCTATGAGGAATCAACCTATTAGAGAATGCATTGGTCCACAGTGGGGTCATTGCTGAGTGAGGACCAGAAACAGCCAAAGTGTAGCCTGCATGCAAGAGCTGTGAATGACTAACTTTGATGGGAAAACCAAACATTTCTGACTGCTGAGAAAAAGATAAATCCCGACATGACATTTCTAAGCAATGTGTAAGAGAAACAGAAATTAAGAGTAAAAATCTCATTTCAAGAAACCTAGGTTATATCCTGACCCAAGACCACATACAAAGGAGAGGGACTGGGTGCTTACTTTGGCACACCTGAGTGTGGCCAGACTGGAATAGCTACCATAAAATATTTCTCATGCCGTTCTACAAAATAGAAAGTGAAGGAGCATTACCAACCTTACTCAACAAACCAGTATTACTCTGATAATCAAACTGTATAAAGACACACAAATACAAAAACCCAAATAAAGACCCATTCCCCCAGTAAATACAGATGGAAAAATTCTCAATAAAATAATTGAAACCACCTTTAAGAACACATGGAAAAAATCATTATATTATCTTATTGGTTTCATCCCTGGAGTGTAGCATTAGTTGAACATATGCAAATCAATAAATATAATGCATATGTAAGTAGACTTAAGGACAGAGATCAAATGATCATCTTATTAGATATAGAAAGGCATTTGACAAAGTTCAAGATACCTTCATCATAAAAGTCTTTGAAGAATCTAGGTATAGAAGGAATATGCCATGATAGAAAAAACTGAAAGCATTTCTTCTATAATCTGGAACAAAATAGGATCTCAACATTCTCTACTTTTATTCAATATAGTATTCCATGTCTAAAAGAAAGAAAGGAAGAAGTCAAATTATTATTTTCAGATTATGTGCACCTACGGTTAAAAAACCATAAAGACTTTTAAAGACTCCACCAGAAAATTCCTTCTTAGCTTTGATCAACATTGTAAGCAAAGTAGGAGGATACAAGATCAGTAAGCAATTATCGGTAGTTTTTCTATGTACTAATAATGAAATTGTTAAGAAAGAAATTAGGGAAACAATCCATCCACAATAGTTTCAACAAATAATACCCAGAAATATGTCCAACCAAGTGTATGAAAGGTGTCTACAATAAAAGCTTTAACACATAAAAGAAAGGAATTGAACAAGAGTCTAGAAGATGACAAGATCTTCCATGCTCATGGATTGGCAGAATTAACATTCTGGTGGAAATGGAACCAACTTAGATGTCCTTCAACAGAGGAATGGATCATGAAAATGTGATTCATATACACAGTGGAATTTTACTCATCTTCAAAGAAAAATGAAATCATGACACAAGAAAATGGATGGAATGGGAAGTTATAATGTTAAGCAGACTTAGAAATAAAAATAATAATAAGTCAGACTTAGAAAGACAAATGCCTCACATTTATGTGTAGAACTTATATTTAAGTTTATATACATGGAAATATGTGCAGGTATGTGTGTGTGTGTGTGTGTGTGTGTGTGTGTGTGTGTGTGTGTTT
>NW_008342110.1:117339-128876 GCF_000622305.1 Nannospalax galili | reverse complement strand
TGTGTGTGTGTGTGTGTGTGTGTGTGTGTGTGTGTGTGTGTGTAAGTCATGCTAGAAAGGGGACCACGAGAGGAGAAGGAGAGTGGAAGAGATGGCTCAGTGGTTAAGAGCACTCATTGCTCTTGCAGAGGACCCTGGTTCAGTTCCCAGCACCCATGTGGTGGCTAACAATCATATGTAAATCCAGTTCCAGGGGATCCAATGCCCTCAAATGCACAGGTACACTTACATACATGTCGGCAAAACACTCATGCAACATAAAATCTTTGGGCTGGAAGGATGGCTTAACAGCTCAGGCTCAAAACTTAAACATAGAGAAGGGAATTCGAGAGAGAAAGAGAAAGAAAGGGAGAGAGAGTGAGAGAGAAATGGAAGAAAGGACAATGGAATGTATCAATATAAAAACAAAAGGCACCTATTAATGGGGAGGAAGGGAACCAGCAAGAGAGGGGCAGGAAGATGAATAAGAATAAAATATGCATGAAAATGTCACAAAGACCCTTTGTTATATTAAAAAATAACCCGTTGTGATATTTAATTATAGGGCACAATAGGTATATAGGAAGGAAATAATATTGGGGCCATAGATGACTTTCCAGCTGGTAAGGGATTTTCACTGAGCACTGAAGGATGTCTTCAAGCTTGCCAGATGAAGATGAAAGGCAGTATGGTTAACAGCATATTAAATCTCCCTTAGTGAGAGCTTATATATATTTTTCCTCTGTGGTGGAGTTGGCTATATTGAAGTGTCAAAAATGGACAGGTAAGAAGGGACCAAGTTAAACCAGGTAAAAATCTGATATTTTACCAAAACCATACGGGAAGCTATTACAGGATTTTGAGCAAGAAGGAAATTAGCAATTTTTTTCCTATGAAACGCTGCCCCCCATATTTTGACTTCAGTAATATGCCTTTTTGTGAAAGAATAAGAATCAAGGCAGAACAAGCAATTAAGTATTACTCATTCATTCATTAATTCATTCATACAGCGTACAAAAGATTATTTTATCAATATGTGCAGGTCACTGTTGTGGATGCTAGAAATACATCAGCATAATAATAGACCAAATTCCTACTTTCAGTGATCCTACACTCAAATCATTCCAATCTCTCTCTCTGTCTGCGTTTGTTTCAGTGTCTCTCTCTGTCTTTGTCTCACTCACTCTCTCTCTGTCTCTCTCTCTCTTTCTCTCTGGTGGCAAAGGAAGTATACCAGATAGCTGCTACAAAAATCATCAATACAGGACAAAGGAACAGAGCATTTGGAGAAACTTTATTTTTTTTAAACATAGGTGGCCAGAAACATTCTGTCTGCAGAACTGAATCTGAGAAGAGACCTGAATGAAGTGAGAGGTGAGCTACTTAGATCCTAAATGGAGAAACCCAGGTGGATAGAGAGATGCAGGTGGGTAGCAAGTGGTGAGAGAACCAGAGATGAGAGCATGGTTGACTTATCCTGGAGCCATGGAGGAGGCCTGGGGACCCCTGTAGCTGGAACGGTACAGGAAGAGGGTAGCAAGGGTTGCAGTCATAGAAGCAGCAGGGGCCACCTTGCTAAGATCAACATTTAGGTAGGTCATGGCTAGAAGTTTGGGTATTTCTATCAAAGCAGTGACCAGGTATGTCAAGGATAGGGAGTGCAGAAGTGGTATGTCCAAGGCCACATGTTTCCCAAGGCTCATTTTGCATCGCGAATGACTGTACTCTACATGGAAAACAGCAGAAGCAGGATCTCCAATTTTGGAGAGGGGGCTCTGCAATCGTGTTGACTGAGGTCACTGAAACAAGAGAGATCACAGCTTGGGAACTTATAAAGGGCCAGAAATAGGTGACAGTTTGAAGACTGAGCTAAAAAGATTTGCTGACATATGTAAATATGAGAGGAGACCCCTAAAGAACAATTCCAGATGTTTGCCTGGTCAGCCGAAGTGGGATTTTCTGCTTAGTGGATTGGAAAACAAGTCTGAGGTAAGGGAAGCAAGAGTTCAACTGCAGTCATTTTAAGTTTAAGCTGTCTGAAGGAAAACAGGGTGTGTCAGGAGGATGAGCAGTAGTAGTTGCCTAGGCACAGACAAAAGAAAACCTCTCTTATGGTTTTGACAGCAAATTAGAGAGAAGTGAGAGACTGAAGAGATACTCAAAGTTGCTAAGAAGGCGGAGGGAGGAATGAGCGTGATGCTTTGTTTGGCTTGGTTAACTAGACAGTGCTGCTTTCCACTTAGAGAGAGCGCCTAGGTGATTGGATGACC
Organism: Nannospalax galili; assembly: GCF_000622305.1. Classification (NCBI taxonomy): domain Eukaryota; kingdom Metazoa; phylum Chordata; class Mammalia; order Rodentia; family Spalacidae; genus Nannospalax; species Nannospalax galili. The sequence continues at coordinate 126,627 of NW_008342110.1, read as the reverse complement.
CCCAACTAAGCAAGCTTCTATTGGTGGGCTCCTTCTATACCATATTCTTTTAAATTTTACTTATTATTTTGGAATTTTGAGAAAAGGTCTTGCTATGTAGCCGTGGCTGGCATGGAGCTCACTGTGTTAATCTAAGCTTGTCAAACTCCAGCCTGTCTTCCTGTCTCAGCTTCTCAACTACTGAGGTTACAGTTATGTGCCACCATATCTGGTTTCTGAATTTTTCTTTAAAGCAAACTTATCTCTGGTTCCTAAAGATCAGGGTCATCAAACATTTTTCACAGAGGGTCACAGTGTGGATTGTTTCAACTTAAGGGCCATAAAGTACCTTTGATAATTACTAGACTCTGTGCTGTGTGAAAGCCACAATAAAAATGTATAAATGACTGTGTCTGTGTTCTGTTGAAAGCGCAGTGGGCTGAATTTGGCCCACTATTGGTTTGACTATCTCCACAGCAGAAAAGCATCAAGGAGGTTTTGTTGGGTTTGTTTTTTCATTTTTTTAAACATGCGAGTTTTATGGAGAGGCAGAAAGAGAAAGCATAATATTTTGCAAGTATGTCTCCTAGCTGAACATCGGAACTAGATGCAGGAGTATTAATTTCAGTGACAGGCTATATACGGCAAGCAGTTGGGAAGTAAACAGGTGGCTAGTGGGCTATGGGAAATTTTGCTCTTCTTCCTTGAGTTCTTCTCCTTGAAGTAAATGATTGACCACAGTGAGAGGCCACAAGTGGTTCACAGATTCCACTGCACTCAATTGGTTACAATCACTATAATAATTTTAAAGAAATCATCAGCCAAACACTGAAAATATTCTATGCATTTTAGCACAAAGTAACTATTTCTGTACTGGGTAAGCACTTTCCTGAACAATTGTGAGTAAAGATAAATTGCAAAACAAATAAGAGACCCTATGTGGAGTCAACACATAAATATAAAGACAGAAAAGCTATCTCTATAACTGCTGTTTCGGTTTTGGAAGATAAAGTTTTCTAAAGGTAAGAGCCTCCTTTAAGGTCTGATGTGTGGACACTTATTAAGCAGTTCATTAATAAGAAGAATGGATCCCCAGTATTTAATGTCCTGCAGTGGGGAGTATGTTTTCTAACAGAGATGGCACTTTGTCAAATCTGATCTGGCTTTGTTTTAAAAAAATTCAAGCATGACTTAGAAAGCAGAGCCTTTGATCCTGATGCTCTTTGCATTTATTTTTTTTTAAACTTTTAACTCTTTTATGCTCTGTTTAGACAGAACCTCTTTGAACTCTTTTTCTTTTTTCTCATGCCCAATATGTATAACCTTCGAGTTCTCAGAAACTGTATTAGGAGCTGCCACAAGAGTGCTATTCCACATAACTGCAGTTCAGAATTATCTAACTCTCACGAGCTATGCAGCAGCCACCCCGTTATCTTCCCACCTTTGCCTACAGAGCCTTCACAAACAATGGAGAAGAGTTATTTTAAAGTCTTAGCGAAATTCCATTATATATCATTTCTATCCCCTAGGACACACTCTCTTTTGCCTGCACTTTTCTATAGCCAGTGTATTTTTTGCAAAGTACATTAAGCTGTCACCACCAACCTATTTTTCTTAAGTTCCCAGACAAAAAGTAAAACTTCACCATCTTTTTAAAAGGAAATCTATTTAGTTTCAAATTAGCATGCTTAAAAGTTAATGGATTAATGCTGAACTTGCAATCAGACTGTGGGTTTAAATCTCAGTTCCACCAGTTGATAGATGTAGACTATTGCTCTTAGTCCAGCTGCTACCAGACTTTTCTTCTGAAAAAAGGAGTCTCGGATGGCATGGCCATGAAGATCAGATAGCTTAGAAAACTTCCTGAGTTCATCGCTTGCCATCTAGGATGTGTACAATAAATCGTTGTTAGGACCTCTAAGCTGGGGAACAAAAGTACATCATTTGAGGAGTACGGGAGTATGCTGATTAAGACCAATGGCATTCCTTTCAAGTGTGTAGGTTAGTGGTCCTCAGAGTTCATTCTGCAGACCAGCAGCACCAACATGACCTGGGAACTGGATGGACCTGGACTCTACCCCTAACGTATTGAGTTGAAAATTATATGAGTGGATCCAGCAATGTGAGTTTTAAACAAGCCCTCCTGGTGATTGCTGGTGATTTGGAAGCAGTGTACTTGCCTCCTGTATGAAACAGTTCCATACAGATGATCTGATTCAATCTTTCATTTTTTAAAAAAGCACTTGGAGCAAAAAAGTCTGTTGAAAAATTAAGAACCCTAAAATCTTACTGAAAGAACACAAAGTAATATAAGGCAGATGATAAGAAATATACTCATCTCCAGAAAAGATTGCTATGTAATGAGAAAACAGAATTGCAAACAAGTGTAACACATAGAACATGCACTGTAAATGAACTGAGACCTTACAAATGCAAACGTACAGAAGCTCAATGCTGAGCGTGCTGTAGTGAGGGTCAGCCGCCATGCTTTGCATTTAGCAGAGACCCAAAGACAGGGAGGGAGCAGAAAAGTTTTGCAGTGACAGAAGTGCTCTGGCTAGGGAGTGCTAGTGTGGGAAACAGGAAATGTACTAACAAGAAGCAGGGAATCTATTGTAATTGGTTTAGGGAGCTAATTTGTCTTTCTGTGGTTTATCTTGAATGTAAGTATAAAGAGAAAAATAGGAAAGCTGGGAGTTATTGAATAAGTCTTATCCATTCTGGGATGGATTTTTCAGACTGTCAGAATTTTATTATCATATGTAATCTGGTCACTGTATGTTCAGTCTCTCAAGATGCCTCAGGGAAAGGCATTTATGTAAAGGAAATGATTCTGCTTTAATTGGATTAGAGTTACGTTTTTGCTTGTTATTGAGAAAAAAATTACTATCTTCATGGGGTCTACTACTACTTTCGTTTAAAACAGTATTTTAAAAAACAAATTTACATGAGAAATATTGCCAACACAAACATTATGAATAACTCTAATGTTTGTATCAACTATCATGGATTTTGTTCGTGGCAAATGATTAAGTATATACACGACATAATGTTGTAAATATAACATATACTTTCAAAGCAAAACTTGCAGATGACAAAGTTATACAGGTTAGGATGATGTTTTCAAAGCTACTGAAATAAAGATAGAAGGAATTGTGAGCACTCAGCCTTAAATGATGCGTCTATATCATACACACCCTTCCAAAGGCCAAGGAAAGCACAAAGAAAGAAAGACTATGGGAGCCGGAGGGTGGGGAGAAATGCTGAGAAATGGTGTCTTCTAAACATGACATGGCCATTGCTCTTGTGAATTCACACCAGTAGATGAGATCACCAAAATTAGCACTGAAATTAATGAAGAAATACAAAGAATCAATGAAATGAAGAACTGGTTCTTTGGGAAGATTAAGAATATTGAAAAATCTTTAGTCAAATTAACAAAAAGGAGAGGAAAGACACAAATTAATAAAATTAGAACTGAAAAGGGAAACATTTCAAAAGACACTGAGGAAATTCAGAGAACCATAAGGATATACTCAGTGAATCTGGAAAATCTAAAAGAAATGAATGAATTTTTAGATATACATGACTTACCAAAGTTAAATCAAGATGAAGTAAATAATTTAAACATACCCATAACAACTACTAAAAGAGAAGCCATAGTTGGAAATCTCCCAACTCAAAAAAGTCCAGGGCCAGACAGATACAGCACAGAATTCTATCAGACCTTCAAAGAAGAACGCCAATACTCTTCAAGTTATTTTGTAAAATAGAAAAGGAAGACTTCTGAATTCTTTTCAAAAACCAGTATTGATACCAAAATCAGATAAAGATCCAACAACAACAAAAATGAAAATTATAGGCCAGTCTCCCTGGTGATCATAAACGTGAAAATTCTGAATAAAATACTTAAAGCCTAAATTCAAGAACGCATTGAAAACAAATCAATCTTGGGGGCTGGAAAGATTGCTTAAGCATTCAGAGCACTCGCTGCAGAGGACCCAGATTCGAATCCCAACACCCACATGACAGCTAACAACCGTCAGTAACTCCAGTTCCAGGGGATCCTATTCCCTCTTCTGATCTCTGCAGGCATTGCACAAGAGTGCACTTACATACATGCAGGCAATATACTCATACACATAAAATTAAAACAACAAATAAAAATTTTTAAAATCATCTGCATGTTTGAGTCCACTTCATTCCAGACCTGCAAGATGGTTCAACATGCATAAATCAATGAATGTAATTCATCACATAAATAGGAACAGAAACCACATGATCATCTCATTAGATAGAGAAAATTCTTTTGACAAAACCCAATATCCTTTCGTGATAAAAGTAATGGAAAAACTAGTCTAAGGATAGAGGGGACATATGTCAACATAATAAAGGTAACATACAACAACCACGCAACCAATATTATGCTAAATGGAGAAAAAATTGAAGCATTTCCACTAAAATAAGGAATAAGACAAGGATTTTCACTCTCTCCATTCCTGTTCAATATAATGCTTGAATTCTTAGCTAGAGCAGCAAGACAAGAGAACGAAATCAAATGGGTAATAATTGGAAAAGAAGAAATCAAAGTATCCTTATTTGCAGATGATATGGTTCCATATAATAAAAAAAATCTTAGAAACTCCACCAGGACACTCATACATACAACTGATAAACACATTCAGCAAATTACCTCTTTTGTTCTCACTTCTAAATATTATAGTATACCCACATATGAGTTTATTTATATATTTATGTGTATATGTATGTGTATATGTATATGTATATGTTACAGGCAAGGATCAGCATATGAGGAAAGCAAGCAATTTTTCACTTTTTGAGACTGAGTGACCTCCCTTAATATTATGCATTCTAGGTCCATCCATTTCTCTGTGAATTTTTACATTTCACTTTTCTTTAGAGTCTAATCAGTGTTGTCCCTAATTGTGAGAGCTGGGCTTCCTTTTTTATTCCATACACCAGTACTACAGTAAGGAAATGGACATGACTGGACACCGATGTGTTAAATATGCTGAATGAGGTAGTACCATTGCTGTTCTTGGTAACCATATTTTATTTTGCTATAAATTTTCTAACAAAACTTTAGAAAATAAACAAACAGGCAAAATAATACATTCAGCAAAGTAGCAGGATACAAAACTGCAAAAATCTGCAGCCATTCTACAGATCAATGGCCTACTGAGAAAGAAATCAGGGGAACAATCCCATTCACAATAGCCTCAAAAGATATCTTAGGAGTGAACATTTTAAGACACTGAAGAAAGAAATTGAAGAGGATATCAGAAGATGGAAAGATCTCCCATGTTCATGAATTGGTAGGATTAATATTGTGAAAATAGCCATCCTACCAAAAACAGCCTACAGATTCAATGCAAACCCATCAAAATCTCAATGCAATTATTCTAATAAATTGAAAACTAATCTCAAAATTCATATGGAAATACAAAACAGCCAATATTCCAAATAATACTGAGCAATAAAAAACACTGTCAGAAGTGTCACACCCTTCCTGATTTCAAGTTGTCCTCTAGGGCTACGGTAATAAAACAGCGTGGCACTGGCATAAAAGCAGAAACGTTGATCAATGGGATGTAGAACACAAGTCAAAGTCCACGCCCCTACATCTGCGTGATTTCTGACAGACTGAAGATCCACACTGGAGAAAAGTCAACACGTTCAACAAATTGTGTTGGTTAACTTGGATAGCTACATGCAGAAGAATGAAATAAATTTTTTTATCTCTTACCCTGAACAAAATTACACTCCAAATGGATCAAGGATCTCAACATTAGACCTGATACCCTGAATATGGCAGAAGAGAAAGTAGAGAATACACTTGAGCTTATGGGTATAGGAAAGTACTTTCTGATCAAGACCCTGATAAGGCAGACCAACATTGACTAATAGGCCCTCATGAAACTAAAAACCTTCTGTACAGCAAAGAACATCATCATTTAAGTGAAAAGGCAGTCTACAGAATGGGAAAAATATTATCAGTTATACCTCTGACAGAGGACTGATATCTAGAATATACAAATAACTCAAAAAACTAAATAAGAAAATAAATCAATTAAAAAATCAGGATCTGGCTCTAAACAGAGAGTTCTCAAAAGAAGAAATACAAATGGCTGAGAAGTTTTGTTTGTTTGTTCATTTGAGACATGGTCTCCCTGTAGCCTCAGCTAGCCTAGAAATTGTTATGTGACTGGGCTGGCCTGGACCTCATAGAGATCTGCCTGCCTCTGCCTCCCAACTGCTGGGATTAAAGGCGTGTACCCAGTGCTATTGCTCAGTATTTTTTTTTAATCTTTTGTGTATTCTAGATGTTAATCTGCCAGAAGTATAGCCAAAGATGTTTCCATTCTGGAACCTGTCTCTTTCAATAAACTGTTTCCTTTGCTGTGTAAAAGCTTTTTCATTTCACGAGATCCCATGGTCAATTGGCATTATTTTATGAGGAACTAGACTCCTATTCAAAAAGTCCTTGCATCTGCCTATTCTTCAGTTGTCTTCTTTAGCTTTTTCTCTGGCAGTTTCAGTGTTTCCGGTATTACAATAAGGTCCTTGAAACATTTGGCATTGACTTTTGTAGAGTGAGAGGAAAGGATCTAGTTTCATTCTTCTATATGTAGATATCCAGTTTTTCCAGCACTATTTGGTGAAGTGACTGTCTTTGCTCAAATGTATATTTTGGCATCTTTGCCAAAAATCAGGTGGCTATAGCTGCCTGGGTTTCTATCTATGTCATCTGTTCTAGCCTACTGACCAGTGTGTCTGCTCTTGTGCCAGTCTAGGCTACTTTTATTGCTATCAAGTACCTTTCCTTCTTTCTCTTGGTTCTGAGATGCCACCTTCATCTGGTGTTCCTCAAATGTTCTGGACATTCTCAATATCTTCAACTGGTCCCTTCTCTACAGCGTGCATAAGTAAAGACTTTGAACCTCTTCTTAGGCATTCACATTCCTCCCAAAGGCAAATCCCATGTGCATTTCCTGCCCAGCCATCCCTTCTGTGTTCCGGAAACAGGCAGACCGAATACAGACCTACTTGAAGGTCTCACAGGTATTTCACACTTAACTTATTTTTCCATCTCATCAAATTGTACCATGGACACATGCATGAAAATTGAAATTATGATTTTTTTCTCTTCTTCTTGTCATTTACCTTCCAATAGAACATCATCTTCAGAGCAATACCCCTCAGAGTCTCTCATGAGCCTCTTTAAATAAGGTACTTTCCCTTCTGAGAATGAACACAAAAAGTGTTTCTTACCTCAGGGCGTTTGCAATTCCTTTTCACCCCTCTGGTTCCTCTACAGTCGTGAATGTTCTGCAAAGGTCAGCAGCCATCCTCTGCAGTGTTCCTGAGCTACCTAACATTTCCCTCTCATTTAATTGCTATCACACCTTCATGTTTAGATCACTTATAGTTTGGCTACTCTGAAGTGCAATTCAGGAGATCAGGGATATGACTCAGTTGATAAAATACTTTCCTTGCAAGCACGAAGCCCTGAATTCAGCCCCCAGTATCTATACAAAAAAGCCAGGTTCTGGGGCACACACATGCAATCCCAGCACTTGTCAGGGAGAGACGGAGGATATTTGGGACTCTCTGGCCAGCTAGCAGAGCTGAATTGGTAAGCTCTGGATCCAGTGAAAGACTCTGTCTCAAAAATAAGGTGGAAAAGCAATTGAGGAAGACATCTGAAGTCAACCCCTGGCCTCCAGATGCGCACGTGCGCACACACACACACACACACACACAGACACACACACACACGCCAGCACACGTACCCTTCCCTATATAAAATAAAATAAAGTGTGGTTCAGGAGGAGCATCACCATCATTTAGGGGCCAGTTAAAAAGCTAGAATCTTACAGTTCATCCAAGACGTAAAAAATCAGACTCCTTATTTGAAAAGATCCCCAGTGAGTAACAAGCATGAACGTGAAAGAAGCACAGCTTTGGAACACTGACACAGATGGCATTTATTCTCTCACTGTCCACCTGCTTCTTGTTAACACTCCACCAGAGTGAGAACTCCTTCAGGGCACAGACCTTCTCCACATCCAGGACAGCACTTGGCATAAATTGTCATTCAGTGTGTACTTGAAGAATGTGAGAGATGGCACATAACTTTCTCAGTTGATCCATGAAGAAACAGAGGCCCAGAGAAGATGAGTAAATGTTTTTTTTTTTTTGGTTTGGTTGGGTTTTTTTTTTTTGGTCTTTTAGAGACAGGGTCTCCCTGTAGCCCCAGCTGTCCTGGAACTCACTATGTAGACCAGGCTGGCCTTGAACTCACAGAGATCTGCCTGCCTCTGCCTCCTGAATGCTGGGATTAAAGGCGTGAGTAAATGTTTTTAAGTCACACAGCCTGTTAATAAAGCAAGTACAGAAGCAACAAGCACACAGTTCTGACTGGTGTGTATGTGCAGTGAAGCACAATCTATAGATTCTTTCGTAGTTGTGTGTATGGGCTTCTGCTGTTAACAACAATCTTTGTATAAAACTTTGTCTTTTGCCCCCTAGTTTCATATATACTAACCTATTTGGAAACTTGCCCAGAATTAGTTTCTTTTTTTTCTTTCACTAAGAACAGAGAGAATGTTTAACACAGCTAGCAAGTTTGTGGAATTTCTTCATTCGTGGGTCAAAAGATCACTGAAAAAAATCATACAAAGAAGAGAAAGTAACATTTGTCATAAGAATAGCTGTCAAAGAACCAACCTAATGTACAAGACAACTACAAGAGGATGGAAGTACTTTCTGGTAGTGCTTGATGGTGCTCCTGGAGGGTGTCAGAGGCAAGCCAAGGTTTCAAGATAGATCTTGAAGAAGTGGCTCCTAATTTATTTTAATTATTGTTACTGGACTTATAACTAGTTCTGCATAATTACAAAAGTTCTTTCTGTGGTTGGATTTTCCATATCACTCACAGTTTAAAGTTTATCCTATTCCAGATCCTTATTAGCATGCCACAGATGAACGTTAACATTGGATGTGGGGATCTCTACACTGATTCTTGAAGTATATTTTCTGTATCTAGGGGTGCTCATCACAGACACTCTGAATCTGTTTTCCCATAAGAGGAAAAGCAGCTTGGAGGAGATGGTTTTCATGCAGAGGGTGAGCTATATAGATCCACATCTGAAGGTAGGCTTATCCATTGTAGACAAGAAATGGACTTAAAATTGTCCAACACAATCTTCCACTAGTACAAAAGTCCTGTGCAATATAGTATACTGATATATATTCTTCTATGTATTTTTTAAATTAATTTATTTA